>NC_137882.1:10734954-10882454 GCF_963924005.1 Protomyctophum bolini | reverse complement strand
CTGGGCCAAAACGGATCTAGAAAGATGGCGACTTCCATTGCAAGGACTGACAGGCTTCATTTTACGTTCACGTTAGACCCGCGGAACGCTTTGTCCATATTTTTTACAGTCTATGGTCCTACCCCCCCGACCATGCACTTACTACAGGTAAACTGGTAGTGGTCCTACCCCCCCCAGGCCCCCATGAGACTTACAAATCCCAAATGTTTATAAACAAATCCCAAATGTTTGTAAACAAATCCCAAATGTTTATAAACAAATCCCAAATGTTTATAAACAAATCCCAAAATGTTTATAAACAAATCACAAATGTTTATAAACAAATCACAAATGTTTATAAACAAATACCAAAATGTTTATAAACAAATCCCAAATCCCTTGGTCCTACCCCCCCGACCATGAGACTTACTACAGGTCAACTGGTAGTGGTCCTACCCCCCCCATGAGACTTACAAATCCCAAATGTTTATAAACAAATCCCAAATGTTTGTAAACAAATCCCAAATGTTTATAAACAAATCCCAAAATGTTTATAAATAAATCACAAATGTTTATAAACAAATCACAAATGTTTATAAACAAATACCAAAATGTTTATAAACAAATCCCAAATCCCTTGGTCCTACCCCCCCGACCAAAGCGCACGCTTGCACGTGTGAGAGTGTTTGTGTGTACGTCATTATGTATACATCTGCACATGCTTTCAAATACATGACGAAAAAATTAAGACAGTCATAATAGCAGGGGTCAGAAGAATAAAGGGACGGAATCGAAAAATCATCTCCTTTGCATAGTCATTCATTGCGTATGTCTTTTTCGGTCTACAAATTAAATTAAATGCGTGATTGCCTTTTGCATTAAATTGTGAATTTCATTGTGCATTTTTAAATATGAGATTAATACCATTTGGCATGACTGAATGTGACTGTAACAAGATGTACTGTTGTTCATTTATTTACGGATTATTATTTTTCTTTCTTCTTTTTTAATACTCATCCTTTATTCCCAATTCAATCATTGCCAGTTCCCCTTTAACTTGCTAGTTGCTACACTACCAACTCCCACTGTGGACATGTGTTATTGTGTATGCTTTTTCCGAACAAGGGCGCCAGAAGTTTTGAAGTGGAGGGCCCAAAATTACCTAATGACAAGGTGCAGTTTCCAACATCAATCGTTGTTTGTGAGAAATTAAATTGCAAATAAGTCACCTGGCTTAGGTCAGAAAACTCAGAGTTATTTATACTGCAAAGATTAAATAAATAAGCTTGCTCGCTCGCTCGCTCTCTCTCTCTCTCTCTCTCTCTCTCTCTCTCTCTCTCTCTCTCTCTCTCTCTCACATGTTATTTGAAAGGCCTGGCATAATGTACCTTTCAGAGAGCCTTGATTTATGATTGTGTGAAAAACAAAGCTTATAGGGCCATCGTAGGGTCATCAGCTGGAACCTAGACTGTTTTTATTGAGCCATATGCCCATATTGTGTGTGTGTGTGTGTGTGTGTGTGTGTGTGTGTGTGTGTGTGTGTGTGTGTGTGTGTGTGTGTGTGTGTGTCCACGTCTGTATTGAGACAACTTGTGTAAATGCATGCCATTCAGTGTCTGCACACTGAGTGAGTGAGAGAAATTGTGCGTGCGTGCGAGTGTGTGTCTGCGTTTGTGTGTCACTCTCACTACATGGGGGTGGAAGCTGGTTCTCAATAATAGGGATGAAGCAAGCCATGGTAGCAGGTGTTTATTCTGTTTGGTTATTTTTAGCTGTCAGCTATGTCAGGGTCCCTACACGCACGCACTCACGCACGCACGCACGCACACGCACACACACACACACACACACACACACACACACACACACACACACATGGCTCAATAGAAACAGTCTAGGTTCCACCTGATGGCCCGACCAAGCTATAAGAGAGAGTAGTGGCCTTCAATGAAATGGCCACAGACCGAGCCATGTCTTCATGTCACCCCCTCGTTCATCTTTATCCCGCGCCTGGTCACCTCTGAGGAGCATGGCAGCAGCACGCATCACACGTGATCATCATGCTTAGTGTCTGCTTAATACTTTGTTTTACTTGAGTATCAAAGTATTGGCATCAAAATATAATCAAAGTACTTATTATGCAGAATGTCCCATTTCACAAGGTTTTAAATGTCTGAACACAAATTGAAAATGGCAGATCTACGAGCTCACAAAATATCGCTTTGCGACATGTTGTGAGCTTGTAGATCGGCTATCTTCAATGTATAGGGCTGACGTGGCTAATGCATGTTTGTTTTATAATTAATAATATATGAAATCTACAAAGTAACAAACGTATTGAAATAATTGTAGTGGAGTAAAAGTAGGCTACATATTTGCCCCTGAGATGTAGTGGAGTTGAAGTACAAGTATTAAAAATCGGAAATAACTATACAAATATGTTAAACATTGTACTTCAGTAGATTATTGAGTACATTTACTTAGGTACTTCACACCACTGTGTATAATATGTGCCCCAGGTCCAGGGCTCTGTAGCTCTGCTATCAGCTATAGACTAATCAATGATTGATTGTTGGTTGACCTGCTAGGCTGGATAAGATATGCTTGGTTATTATAGGAGTTTGGAGCTCATTGATCTCTAATTGAATGGCTGTTTCTTTTCCATTTTTTCAATTTAGTGTGGGTGTGGGACCCTCTCTGCAGCTGCTTATCGACTGATGATTATGCAGAGGCAGAGCATATACTGTCAAATCCTTCCTGAGTGTTCATTTATGTCTGAAATCCTGGCAGGCAGGCACAGTCGCACGCACGCACGCACGCACGCACCGTGAATTATACAGCTTTCAGGATTGGCTAGAACAGTGGTTCTAAAACCTTTGCTCGTGAAGAATCCCCAAATTAATCATGTATTTGGCCAGGGACCCCTTATCTGAAAAGATTTTGTACTAGAAAGGTGTTGATAAATGTCTAATTTATTGAAAAACTTAAACTTAAAATGTTTTATATTTTTGTCTTTCCAAAAGTAGAAGATCTACAGGCTCACATCACATCACGTGCTATTGCTATATTAACCAATTTTACTGGGGACCCCCTGGAACCCCCACAAGGACCTCTGGGTGTTCGTTCCCAGTCCACCAATGGGCTAGAATATGCTGTGTGCTTCTCCATAACCCAAAGTGCTTGCAGCAGCATGATAGTATGAATATACTGTAAGTAAGGCACTTTTCTCTAATTGCTTTGAAAAGACGCAGGCAAATGATTTGACCTGCAAAGAGTCCAGTTCACAAAAACAGAGCATTTATGTAATCAGGGCAGGTGTGCCACCCCGAGCATGTTCCACTGGCCACTGTTGTGTAGGCTAATGTGTTATTTATAAACTGACTCACTATACAAAAATACATTTTAAGCTAGCACTGCTTGCCAGGAGGTGAACTGTTTACAGCATTGTTTCCCAAATACTGGGTGAGTATGGAAAGATTTTGTAAATAAGAACAATTGGGATATTCTCACATGCGTATGTATCGCAAATGTTTTTGGTTAAATAACCAGGGTTATCATATAATAATAGTTAAGAAAAGAAAAGAAACCTTGATCATCCATGCCTGCATGCTAATGTGTGCAGATCAATTGTGAGTACCACTGATTATTGCAAAAGGCGCCATGTTTGCTGCTGTACGTCAGTGGGCTGCATTGATACTGTCAGTTGTGTAATTGGACCTATAGGTAGAGTTATGGTGTTGTGAGGCCTTCTGCAAAATAATGTGAAAGATTCATCATTTGGACAGGAAACCAAAACTTGGCCAGACTGGGGAGGGATATATCATCATGAGAAAAATATCCCATTTACTCCGAAATGAGCATGAGCGAAGGAGAATATTTGTACATCACTTTGTAATGTTGAATTGTGTGTGTGTGTGTGTGTGTGTGTGTGTGTGTGTGTGTGTGTGTGTGTGTGTGTGTGTGTGTGTGTGTTTACTATTTATGCATGGACATGTTCTACATCCTCCTGCCAACTTCAGAAATGAATGGTGACTTAACAAATATGTGGACATCTGCTACTGTGTGTGTGTGTGTGTGTGTGTGTGTGTGTGTGTGTGTGTGTGTGTGTGTGTGTGTGTGTGTGTGTGTGTGTGCGTGTGCGTGTGCGTGTGCGTGTGCGAGTCCGAAACGGGACTGGTAATAGCTGTTTCCTGATTCACTGTCACTGTCAACATCACTTTTGCAGAGATTATTTGGGCGCTTTTGGTTTTAAAAAGGTACAGTAGGTGGCTAGCGCACATCCAGTTCCTGTCTGGTGCTGGACTAAGGTAAGTACAGTGAAGAGAGGAGAGTCCGCATACAGGTTTGCTCCAAGGTGTTTGCTTTTTATTCAATACACCATAAATAAGACACAACGTTTCGGCCGTGAACGGCCTTCATCAGGTGATAATCGGCAGTATATATGTGACAACTCCCTTTTAAACCCAGTCGTCACATCACGTGACTGATGATGACTGCATGGGCAGGTGATTCACTAACACCAATAAGTGACATGACAATAAATATGCTTTTGGTTTTAGACACAGCCGATATTGTGATTGCAGGCCCAGGGCTCGGGACTGGAATCTGGGCAGGCAAGACTGGGCTTCAGTACTCTGATACACCGGCCCTCCCCAACAGAACGGCCATCTCCATTGTACAAACACCAAGTCATTATATAGACAACAGCATGGTTTGTACAGCTGGTAAGCCCAGTCATTTAGTAAATGTTATCCTAGGACAATTTACTAGATGTTACTAGATATTTGTATTGCACATTTCAACAAAAAGCCTTGTACAAGGTAATGCAAACTGTTAATTATGCTGTCTACTGGTTTTGCCATTGTCCATTTTCTAAGGAATCCCTGCATTACAATTTGCTGTTTCAGTGAGTCACAGACTCACAGACTCACATACACGCACGCACGCACGCACGCACGCACACACTCACACACTCACAGACTCACACACTCACACACTCACACACTCACACACTCACACACTCACACACTCACACACTCACACACACACACACACACACACACACACACACACACACACACACACACACACACACACACACACACACACTAATCTGAAGAGGGAATCCCCTTGGCCAGGGGAGATATTAAGCTTTCAGGATTCAAGCTGAGTTACTCTATAACTTGGCCCCTCTGACCTCCCCCATCAAGAATCTAGATTTGGGTCATCATCATCACACCAATGTAACACCCAAGATCCACGTGGGAAACCAAACATCTACTGCTAAAGGAAATCCTGTCCTTCGCCTGGGGAGATATTAGGATTTTGGCATTCAGGCTGAGTAACTCTGCTACAAAGGTGACGCAAATTAAGTAAATGAGCAACAATTCAATTTCTTTCCCCTTTGGTGAAAAAAGGCCAATTGTCCTCCTGGTTTAAAAAGGTCAGCAAATTCACTTGAGGGATGTTGGCCAAAATATTCCATTAAAGGACAAATAGATAGATAGATAGATATGCTAGTTTAAAAATGTCCTTGTCCTTGTGGGTTAGGGGTTGGGAGCCCGTCAGAGACTTTAGACTTAGTTCCTTTCATTCATCATACACTGTGGCTGACAGCCACGCATGGCATAACACACCTCTCTCCCCTTCCGCAAGACAGTCCAACCTCTTTGTCCAAAAGGTGAGTCGTGAGAAATATGGAGATGACTAATGGTCATCGCCATCACAGTGAACCCCCGAGGACAGACAGCTCACTGTTCCCACATTAACCTTCCTAGGAATGGATGAGAGCTCAGACGCCTGCTAGCATTCACAAGGGAATGGCATCATTGTTCTAAGAATACCTTGTTCTGGTGTTTGGAGGGCACAGATAGACCTGGTGCCTTCGGTCTCTCGCCGCGACGGGAAAGCCCTGGGCTAGTTTTCTGACTGTCATTGATGGAGTGACAACGGAGCCCTTGGTATGCGGAACAGACTAGCTAGCCTCTTGGCAACAGTTGAAATGTTATCCCTCAGGTACCGGGGTAACGCACACCTGTAGGGAAGTCTCTAGCTTGTAGCTTTCCAATCAATCTATTTGATCACTGTGACAGAGACAGAGTTAATTAAGCTACTACAGTTTAATTGTGCTGAGTGCGCATGCAATGAATGTTTCATCATTATCCTTGGTCACTGCAGCCTGGCAGTACAAATGCAATGCATTCTACTGCCACTACAAGTCTTCAACAAGTTCATTATCACATGGTTGCCTCGCTAGCATTACAATAATGAACACCATCCACAGCTAAAAGCCTATGGCTAGTTGAATTCTGGCCAGTTGATCTGTTTGATATCACCAGAGGAAATGCATTTCTTTCCCTCACAACATTATGACAGATTAGGTGTTTCTTGTTGATGCTCTTTGATTTATGTAAATTAGCATGCGCATGGTGGAACGATATATACTTCCCATTATAGTAATAGATTGAAGTTGTGACACACCACACTAAATGTCTCTGTGTTGTCAAGAATACAAATGAAACAGAGTTAATGTATTCTCTGTGCATAATGGGGCCGATATCAAAGCTTTATCATGAGCTCATCATATTTAAGGATGATTTCTTTGAACCAAAAGCAAACAGGCTCTTGGTCACATGCTTTTTATTAATGTAAGGCCTACATTAATTCAGTCTTTGTATAACAATGATCCATCAAACATGTGGTACGGCAGCTTGGCTTGAACAATCATTGATTCGGATCCATTACATTTCAAGGTTAAACCAGCTTTGCAGTTCTGATCCATTGTTGGAATGACATTGAGTGCTGTCTTTTTTTAATGACTAAATCCATCAGTATAAGCATTTCAGTTTGAAATACAGCTGCTGGAACCTGTCCTGTGCAAGGTGTTTAATTGTTTGCTTTATAAGTGCCCCCTTGGTTTTTATTGGACTAATTTATTCTGAATGGAAACCCTAGAGGGTATAAAGCCATTTGTTTGACATTGCCAGCTGGACTCTGTCCGATAAGAGATTTTTTTACAATGAGGTTAGGCTCTGGGGTTCGAAAATACACAATGTGGAGACAAGGTTTACTGAGACTAAAAGAAACTGAATGATAGAACAAATCTGAGAGGGAAAACCAGACGACCAAGGAGATCAAGGCAGGGAAAAAATAAAAGTTTGATCAAAGCTTTTACCACAAAACATACAAGTAAAGGGGTTCCCCTTCACTTGAAGATATTGAAGCCCTTGCTACAAAACGTACTTTTAAGCACACACACACACACACACACATGCGCACACATACAGTATGCGCTTCATCTCAGCACATAAAAACCTGTGCATGCATGTGAATTTGCATTCACAAATATCATAATACTTCACACAGCAATATGCGTCCCTAGGCACAATTTCAAGCATACAGTATATACATGCAGATAGTCCCACCACACAACACACTCTCTCAGTCTCTCTCTTTCGCACGCACGCACACACGTACTGCACAGTAACAGTATACACATCTCTGTATTGCTGTACAATGCAGAGTCATAAAAAGGGCACCTTTTCATTTGGGTGTGTTGACCCGTGTACTGTATGTGGGAAGCTGTTTGCTGTGGGAGAGAAGAACGGTCCAAAGGTGAACACAGCTCTCAGAAAAATGAAAATGAAATTAATTACACTGAAAATACAATGTTGTGCAGTGGTGAGCAAGAGATGGAGTTTTTCAGTTTTCTGTTATTTCAGTTATCGGTGGCGTAACATTCTTCTTCTTAGTTTACATAAACATAATCTTTCAGTAAAATATCAGATGATTCAAAGATGACTTAAGGGTGTTAAAACGTATAGAATAGAATAAGACTCCACCTACATATATATGAGCAAAGTTTGAGCTTGCATAAATATCCCCTAAACAAATGCCAGGGAATGATTAAACTTTTTAAGATTATTTACAGCGTGTGCTGAGTAGACATACTGGGAGTTATTTATTTATTTATGTACTATCAAAAACATTTATGAGTCTGTTTCAGCAGTATATATGCTCCAGCTCCACACAAGCCAACATAAATCTACTGGTGTATCTACTGCTCTGTCTCCCTACCAGTCGCTCATCTCTCGCTCGTATCGCCCGTCTCCTCTCATCTCTCAGGCCCCTCATCACCTGAGTAAGTGCCTGGTGCTCATAAAGATTCATCATCAATTACAAATGTATCAGTCCTGATTGGATTCTTGGGATGAGCCATGGGGGGGGGGAGGCCATTTGATTTGTTGTCGCTGCTTGTAAAGGGTGGCACTTGATAACGGCCACATCAGAAGTTGAAGCACGACTTGAAATTAGTGTCCCTTGATTTAGGAGTTTATGGGGGGAAAGGGGCGATAAGATGAGGTGAGTCTGAGCCGCTACTGCATGACAGCAAAGGTCTTTCAGAGTGCCTTGGTGTTCCAGACAGTGAAAAAGCTGACCACATATCAACAGTGTTGGAACTAACGCCCTTACTTTAAGTTACTTTACATAACAAAACTACTTTTTGCTGTAACTTGTAACGTAACTCTTTACATTTTCCCATTCAGTAACGCCATTATAGTTACTGTGTTTTCAATGGGTGAGTTAGTAGCAGGGGGGCAGTCAGACAGATATTTTGTGAAGCCACTAAGGAAATCGGGATTTCCTGAAAATTCATATAATGGCCTGTTGTGGCGCTGTCATTGGGCTCAAAAAAACCCATAGCTCCATAAATGGTAAATGGTAAATGGTGCATTTATATAGCGCCTTTATCCAAGGCGCTTTACATAGATTGTGCATTACATTCACCCATTCACACACCGATGGCAGCGGAAACCATGCAAGGCACCAACTAGCACATCGGGAGCAATTAGGGGTTCAGTGTCTTGCTCAAGGACACTTCAACAGTAACTCTGGGGGAGCCCGGGTTCGAACTGGCAACCTTGCGGTTCCCATCCAGGCACTCTACCCCTGAGCCACCGCCGCCCGTCCATAGAGCTCCATGTATTTGGGCCCAACTTCACCTAGACTGTATTACCTTAATAAACATGGTCATGAATACTTTCTGCTTCCAGTCACTAGTTTAAAGTCTCATTTCTAATGTCATAATATTCTTTTTGGAAAATGATGGTCCCATTTATTAAAAAAATTACCATAAAGTCGCGTATGTTCTGAGGGGCGTGGCTACGGTTACAGTCTATGAACGGGATCCCCCACCCACTCAAGTCAAAATAAAAACCAACAAAGAAGAAGGGGGGAAGTCCCGCCTCGTTGTCTGGGCCAGCCAATGGCTCAGCTGGGCCCAAACGGATCTAGAAAGATGGCGACTTACAGTGCAAGGGATTTCAGGCTTCATTTTACGTTCATGTTAGACCCGGGGAACGCTTTGTCCATATTTTTTACAGTCTATGGTTAGTAGTTACCCACGTTACGTATTGTAATCCAAAAGAACCGTCTCCTTCCAGTGTGGAGTCTGTCATGTAAACTTTTTTTTATAAAGTAAAGTAACTAGTAACTAGTAACTTTCATAATTTAGTAACTATTAAAGTAATTAGTTACTTTTTCAGACTAGTAACTATAACTAATTACTTTTTTAAAGTAACTTGAACAACACTGTATATCAACAACTTTGCTGATTTAATTCCGAGATGGTGACCTCTGTGTTGCCATACCCTCATCACTTTCCTGTCTCTCTGCACTGTGCTATCTAAAAGAAAATTAAAAAAAAACCCATGAAAGAACCAATACATTTCTATGAATATAATCTTGAGGAATACTCTCAGGACTCCACTCTACAAGCCATAATCTATTCACACATGTGTCATACTGTTAAATTCTCAACTGCTGAAGAAATTCTTATCTAACACTGAGCTCAATACTTTGTAGGAGGAACAGTTCATGAATGGTGTGCATGAACTACATTGAGTGATTTAGCAATTTGGACCCACACAGCCGGAAATCTATGTGGTCTCCACAAGGTGGTGTTGTGTGATCATTAGGGTCATTTTCAGGTCCTGCCTGTAGGGTTGACACACTGACAAGTGTGTGCTTCAAAATGAGAGCTTCCCACATTGCATTCATATTTCTAGCAAGACACTCAACCCTATAACTAATCACTGGGCACTTGCTCCTATCCTTTGAATGCAGAGGACTATTGCCAGGTGTGTGCAAAAGCACTGTCTTGGCCTGGTGGCCAACACCCCAACAACATCTAAAGGGGACACAATTATTTAGATTCTGAAAATGAATCGAGGAAAATCCAGTCTGTGGCATTTTTATATTAGTCTAGATGTAATATTGCCAATGTAACAAGCTAATATAATATTGTAGCTATTAAACTCAACATCTCCTGTTTTTAAGAGCTAAATGTGACTGTGGAAACCAATCGCTGTGGAGAGGATCCCAATTAAACGAGACGGAGAAGCCAGCCGTTCATTACAGAAGCTTTGGATGAATGGCGGCTGTTAACAACCTTTGCATTGAACTTCGAAATGAGAGTCTGATGGATCCATGAAGGCAGTCCATTAATGATCAGTCATCCACCCATCTTCAGGTGCCAGATAAGGCCAAGAAAGCATGGCAGACCAGAGTGGCAAGGGCTCATCTACCATTCCTATCTCTTATCTATATATACTTATGTATCTATATACTATATACATATATACTTTATAGTATATAAAGTATATATATATATACTTTATAGAATGGTATGGTTTATTTGTCACTCACTACTCATACGGTTCAAGCAGCTCCACAATACTGCATGTGCAAACATTTGGATTCCAATCAAAAGTAGAAACACTACTCTTCTCGATAGGAGAATACACAATCAATAGCAGCAAGCCAACGTATAGGACGACTAATTATACCATAGTGGCTTGTAAAATCCAATTATTAAAGCACCATACCCCCCCCCCCCCCCACTAACACACTGTCCTGGTGGAAATCTCTCGTTTCTGTCAGGGTGAACATGCCTTGTCTGTGCCATCCAAGTGGAACTAACCACTACTCCTGATTGGCTTACTGCCAATAAATAAAATTAGGCCTGAGCCTTAATTCTGAGTGCGATGCCCTATTGTAATTAAATGAATGTATTGTATTATTCTTATTCTCATGCCACATTAACGCTTGATAGATAGAGTGAAGCCTTCTCCGACATAATACGGAGTCCTAGCAGCTATAGCTAGCTATCCAGCATTCACTTGGTATGGTGCATGGGAATGAGTGATTAAACAACAATATTTAATATTATGAAATATATTTCCCTAGCTCTTCTCATTAAGTAATACTAAAAACACAGCTAGGAAAGAGGATTAAAGGTCATGTCTGAATGTGTGTGCGTGCGTATGTGTACTGTATGTACTGTATGTATTGTTTATATTAGATATATTTCTATGATTTGAAAAACAAGTGGATTGGTAATGCTAGCGAGAACTGCGCTCTGCCAGGTGTCAAGAGTGTGAGGGCATGGCCTCGCAGGCTGAGCAGATGGCATACAGTAGCATATAGAAACGACAACACCTCCTCTTACTCATCCGACCCTGCTGGCAGCAGCTCCAGTAGCTTGCGATTGTTTTTTCAATCCATCCCATGAGAGTCCACACAGATCCACAGATAATCATAAAGGATTTAAGCCTCAAAGGTTTCGGGCAGACGCAAGGAGTCCTGCAGTCTGGCTCAACGCAGCTCAGCTCTGCTCAACGTTGGCTCAAATAGGAAGGAGAATAGAGAGAGAGAGAGGGACATATAGGCAGTCAGACAGAGGCAGACAGACTGAAGGAAAGACATGTGGGAGAGAAAAGAGTGATGAACTCAGAAGCTGCCACCTTTGAGCCGGATGTACCATTCATTGATCTCTTTTGTGGCAGAAGTAGAGCAACCAGGGGCCATATGTATGAAAGTTTGTAAGTACAAGAGATGCGCACACGGTAACCGGAGACCACGCCGGTTTTCAGACTCGCCACGGTTTAGTGCATTTTTGTTTTACTTCAACTTCTTTATTAAAAATTGCATTTAATTGAGCGAGAGAAAGGATAGTTGTTTAGAGTTTACACTAGATGAAGTAGGAATGCTAAAGTTTAAACATCAAAGTACCGAAACAATGTCATTCATTAGTAAACAATATCCTGGAATGCTGGTACTATCATTGGTAATGACATACTCACCTTTTTATCCTTTTCTAGCTGACCATTTCATTGCACAAAATAATTTGATCACTTTGGAAATGAACTATAACAGCTGTGGGTTTGACATACTATACTGATGAAGACAGCATGTTAGCATAACGATGAAGACATTGAACTTGAAATGTCGCTGCGGCGAGTTGGTAAACCGGTGAGTTCTCCGGTATTCGCACACACAATGGTCCTCCTGTACATTAAGTGCACAGTGTGCATAGTATGCACACATCTGTGCTTAAGCCTTCTTTCAAACATTTTAAACACAAATGATGCCTCAACATTTTGTTACCTGAATATGTGCTACACATTCTCACTGGCCTGACCAAGCTGTCAAATATGATGAGTAGGGGAAGATAACAGAATGCGGACCATGACTCAACATTGAAAACATGGCAGTGTTGCCATTAAAAATACTGAAAACCTGAGCTGGTGGCAAAATCATGCGGACAATAGACCCTCGTGGCTATGCTATTAATTTGACCTTTACTACTCGCTTGCGTGCGCCAGTGCTCAAGCCACTTCTGCCAACTCAGCACCGTCAGAGCTCCATACTGAGAGGGTGGGCATCGGTTATAATTTGATTCCACCATCCTCGACATGGCAGTTTTGGAGGGTTTTCTTTGCACATTGACTGTGGAGTTACTGTTGTAATGAAGACAGCTATTTTACATTTGCATGAATTGGCTTAAAAAGGAAACATTACTTTACTAATTAGGAAATTACCATTAATAATTAAAAAATGTTTCTTATTCTGTTCACCATAGTGACAGCCAGAAAAGATTGCCTTTGAGAACTTAAAAGTATCTAATCCCTGTATGACTAAAGAGATTTAAAGCTGAAATATACAGTATTTTAACTATAGGTCGAGCGTAATTCCAGTATTGACAGAACTGCATTAACACTGTTGACAAGTCAAACAAGTCACAGTATAGAGACGACTTCTGACCAGGGGATAAATGCAGTGTCAAGAAGCAATCTGCCAGGACTACTATTGCTGAAGGGCACTACCCCCTTTTAAGAGGTAAGCTCATCTATAAATGATGGAACACCAACAATCACCTGTCACACACACACACGCAAGCATGCACACACACACACACACACACACACACACACACACACGCACACACACACACACACACACACACACACACACACACACACACACACACACACACACACGCTGCATGCATTGCACATAGTGTACCACTTTGGACCAGGGCCATCGTAGAGTTTTGATTGGCAGCTCAAGGGGTAATGGACTCTGCATTGCTGCTCTCAGACCCTTAGCGTAGCAACATGTGTTAACTCCTCCTCCTCCTGAGTTTATAAACCAATGAGAGGCCCTGACGTTCGCCTGTGCATCCTGCAGATGGTCGGGGGTTACCAGCACTCAATATGGAAATCAGTGTGAATGTGTAAAAAAGGTTATTTTCTTATTTGTTCTAATTTTCTCCTTTTTTTAACGTTTATTGGTATTAGGTGTATGCATGGCTGATCAAAGAGCGGGAGAGCATGTAAAAAAATAAGAGAATTATCTTTTTTCATGGAGTGGTGGCTTCTGTGTGCTGTGCATAATGACATGAATGCATAATTCAGACACCAGCAGGCTCCTTCCCCTCATGCCATTGCAAGGTAACCAGCTATAGTCAGCAGTCGTGATCTCGTTCAGGGCTCTTTTTGACTGCAGGACCTACAGTAAGCGAAGCGGTTGCACCCCTGTACCCGTACTGGCTCTAATGGAAACGTGTCAACGAAAACACCATCACAGGACGTCACAGGTTCCAGGTTTATGCAAGGTTGTGGGTTGTGTGGCCTCTGTAGTCAAAAAGAGCTATTGGACAGGTGCTGTCAGGCGTCATCGTCGTTACCACATTGCTATACTGAATATACTGTGTGGGTCCTCCAGAGGAAAACATTAAAATCATGTTTTCATTACACTGCCATCACACACACACACACACACAGGTACCACAGAACCACAGAATCCATCCATCCATCCATTTCCCTATTCTTGGTCTGTCACACCCATCCATTTCCCTATTCTTGGTCTGTCTGTATGCATGGCACGAGGTACTGCCCTCGTTGGCTGAACAAATAACACAGCTAATAATATTGTGTATTTGTCTAATTATTATTATTATTACACACACGCACGCACGCACACACACACACACATGCACGCAAGGCAACTCTACAAGCTTATTTCTCTCTGTGACATTGGCACACAGCTTGGTATAAAATAGGAAAATATTCGCTGATGAGTGATGACTCAGCACTCCTGGTTTCGGGCGAGGACAACATGCAAGTTGAGGAAGCTATCAGTTCTGAACTTCTAAAAAAAGTTTATCAAGAATGATTATTGGGCAAATTTTCCTCTTTAGTCAATGAAAGTGCTCTCAGGACTCTTGCCGGAGCACTCCTTCAATGGCACTTTGACTATGCTTGCACCTCTTGGTTCTCCAACATACCAATGTCACTAAAGAGTAAAGACTAAGCTTCAGACCTCCAAAAACAAACTGATTCGACTACTTCTCTCACACTGAGTAATAGTCGTCTATGGGTTATAATAAGGCATGCAAACCTCGCACCTTTGGTATGCAAATTCGGGGGGGCGCGCCATTTTGAAGGTGATAAGTCACTATAACTGGCCAACGGATAGGCATATATATATAGCAGAACAACAACAGTGCATCAATGTATTAAGCCAACAATGTTACGAGCAAGCTTCAAAAACATTTGAATTTTTTTTCAGACCTCCAGTTCTAGGAAACACAGAATGGGGGGGACTTTTTTGTACAAATTCTCCATCCATCCATTGTCAATGGCATTTAATGTTTGTGTTCAGACTAGGAGGGGCTAGCACCCCTTAAAAATGACCCCTGTAAAAGTTAAAAGTCACCCAAACAAAAATCATATTAAAAACATTCACATTAAATGTAAAATGTAATGTTACTACATCAGATACTAAAATGTATCTGGTGTAGTAGCCTGTGGGTGAAAGTTTATTAGCAGCTGCTATAGAGGGTATAGTGTGCATGCATAAAGTGAGTGGCAAATCGCATAAAGTGAGTTTAGTGTAATTTAACGTTGTTTAATGCAATCAGATAGGACTTTTCTGTTTGGCTGTCAAGTCCAGAAAGTAGTTTTTTGCCCCTCAGTAGGCATTCTCGCATAACTTCCAGGTATAATTAAGGACCAGCATGACCAGCAAGCCAAGCACGACAGTTGAAGATGTAGCCTACCTTAGACTATCGGCAACAATGAGCAAACAATCTGCAATTCTTATTCCCTTGATTATGCCTGTGTAATGCTTACATAATCCTTAGTTAATGATATGCCTTATCTGATAATCCTGCCTGATAGAGTATACGCCTTCTCTTAATACCAACCCCATTTTCCCCCCTCTGAGGAATATTCATTAATCCCTTTCATCAATAGGAGGTCTGGGAGGTCACTGTCATTCCGTCTCGTCACGAGAATCATTCACTGAGAAAATGCAGCAGAAGGAGCCTCATTCTAAACAAAGAGTGGAAGGGACATCTTTCTGTTGGCTGGATAAATGATAGACGGCAGGTGGTTAGCTATAGCTTTCTCCCCTTGCTCTGCTGATCATGTGACAGGAAGTAATTAGGATGTTTAGCCCATTCTGACCGGGCACCCATTTTGGTGTTGGCATCATGTTATGCTTTAGCTATTGAAAAATAGCAGATCTACAAGCTCATATCGCGCCACCGAGTGGCGCGATACGAGCTTGTAGGTCTGCTATTTTTGAAAAATTCAAAGAACGACTGACATTTTTAGAATCTGATCTCAGGTCAGAATGGGTTAATCAGACCAGTGTGTGTCCCGTGGAAACCTCGTATGAATCTGATCTCAGGTCAGAATGGGTTAGAAGCAGTGGCAGTGTGGCACCGTGATTTCCATTAGCTTCCCGCTGAAGAATGCACAACAGCAGTATAGCAGCTCACCTGGGAGAGCACGTACCTTTTCAGAGTTCGCAAAAATCACACCGTATAGAATCACACACCGTGTGAAGTGAGGGGCGCTAATATATTAACCCATTCTGACCTGAGATCAGATTCATACGAGGTTTCCACTGGACACACACTGGTCTGATGAACCCATTCTGACCTGAGATCAGATTCTAAAAATGTCAGTCGTTCTTCGAATTTTTCAAAAATAGCAGACCTACAAGCTCGTATCGCGCCACTCGGTGGCGCGATATGAGCTTGTAGATCTGCTATTTTTCAATAGGTAAAGCATAACATGATGCTAACACCAAAATGGGTGCCCGGTCAGAATGGGTTAAATGATGATAATGGTGATGTAAAACAAACGGTGACAGAAACGTATTATTACTATTATTACCCTGACATACATTCCCATCACTCGATCGCATTGCACCCATCACAGTACCTTTTACTAACCCAAGATATCATCAATAGATAGATAGATAGATAGATAGATAGATAGATAGATAGATAGATAGATAGATAGATAGATAGATAGATAGATAGATAGATAGATAGATAGATATCATAGATAGATAGATAGATAGATAGATACTGTAGATAGATAGATAGATAGATAGATAGATAGATAGATAGATAGATAGATAGATAGATAGATAGATAGATAGATAGATAGATAGATAGATAGATAGACAGATAGATAGATAGATAGATAGATAGATAGATAGATCTAGATAGACTTTATTGATCCCGAAGGGGAAAAAAAGTTTTGTCCAACAGCTCCAGTGTAAAAACATACATACAGAATAAAAAAGAGCATGATGAACATATAAAATACATTATTCTATTTATCATAGAAAGCAGTAGAAAAAGGCAATAGCAATAGGTTAAAAAAAAAAGTAGTTAAAAAGTACACAAAAAAAGCAAAGCAAATACATCAACTGACCAACCCCCTCCCTCCTCGTCTCCCCCCACGGCCCTCATTGATTCATTACATAGTCTAATGGCCCTTGGGCTAAAGGAGTTCTTAAGTCTATCTGTGCTGCATGTCTGAGATAAAAACCTGTTACTGAATTTGCTCTTCTGAGAATAAAGTGCTGTGTGCAGTGGGTGACTAACATCATCCAGGATGGCTAGTGTCTTGGCCAGAGTCCTTTTCTCTGCCAATAAGGGCACATTACAGTATTTATTTTCCCAGACTTAATACAATAAGGTATGTTTTACGTGTAACTCATGTTGACACCCGTGTGAAGTGAGGGGCGCTAACATATTAGCGCGTCCTCAATAAATAAGAAGAGAGCCTATAAAAGGACCAAGTGAGTGCTGGTGATCTTTTCTAAAACACTGACGTCAGCCTCACCTGAAAAGCATGGTAGGCGGCGTAGGCCAGGGCAGGGTCGTCATCTCCCATAAGGGACTTGTAGGAGGCGGAGCTGAATTGATCCATACTGAGGTTGATCGTTTCACTCACTGGATGCAATCACTGGAAGCACAGGGAAATATATATATATTATTATATATTATATATATATAATACTGCGCGTACATGACATGTAAGGCCCAAAATGGGCGGAGCCCAACACTTTTCCAACCCAGAAGAAGGGGTGAAAAGGGAGTATGCGCTGGATGAGCAACTCAATGTGTTGAAGTGGATGGGAGGGGAAATTCCGTGCCGTCTCTATTATTTATAACTCTCGCGTGTTGTCTCCTCTGCGTCATCAGTGCCCATACCATACCCTAGGGTTGGCAAAATGGCCTTTCTGTGTGTTTCCATGTTCTCCCCGTGTCCCCTAGGGTAGGTATACCCTCAAAAAAAAACATGCAGTAATCTGGACTCTAAAACTGCCTCCCCCTGGCCAGCTGGTTGGAATTGGAACTGGTTGGAATAACATGTTCCTTTCATGCGCTATGTCCATTGTCCAACCAGGGAAACTGGCTTGGACTCCTCATGCATGGAAGGAAGCATGAGGTCAGTCTGGCAGAGTACATCTAACATGAGTAGGACATTCTTGTCTGCTTCCTTCCCCACAATGTCGTTTTGTAGATTTAAAAGTCACACCCATGTGAAGTGAGTGGTGCTTTTTATCATGATGTCAATGTATGATGATGACGATATATTGACCCACAGTAACCACAGTAATAGTGCAGACTAATAGACTAATGCTACAGTACACATGTTGGAGCGGTTAGCTCCAACAGGAAGTAATTTGAATGTTTGTTGGATATTATGTTCCCTTTGATTTATTTGCCTTTGCCTTATCACATTATCACATGGGCTTGTCTGTGATAGTGTCACTCACGGGAGAGCCCAGTGTTCAAAAGGGGCAGGGTTTTGCTGCCTCCACACCATGTAGGAGACGTAATGCATTTTCTCCATTTAAACCATTTCTTGCACTGAGAAGAGGAGCACTCCCAGACTGCTGCACACAGGGCCGGATGCAAAGACATCAACAGATCTACTACAGTAGGTACAGTACAAGATTGAAGTTTAGTTAACTTTCTCTTTTCAGCGTCATCTCTGTGATTCTATGTCAAAACTGTAAAGATGGATCAGCTATTCTAAATGAAAGACATGGTAGAAAACTGGAGGAAACAGGTGGTGTGTGTATTATAATCGGTAGCAAGTAAAATGGTGTTGCAACAAACTCCCAGAGAATGTTCTGAGAATGTCAGAATAACTTACTAGTTAACAAACTGTTTGTATTCACTTTAATATTTCAACATGCATTAACATAATTGTATAATCTTTGATGCCACATTTAATTAAAAGACACTTGTTTAATTGCAGTGTTTATATTAAAGAACCAATATATTAATATAAACCTGATTACTTGATAATAAAAAAGTAATTAGTTTGGGCATTTACCTTATGGAAATAAACATCTGTCCCAAGGGAGCCAACATGATGCTAATTTACTAAGTCTAAATCATGGTAATCAGTCTGTTTAGTGAGGCTACTGTAGAGACAAGTGCATATCTGCCAGATGTTCTTGTTGTAATTGCTTGGAAAATGTCTTGTCCAATTCTTCATTGTTACTGTATATCATGACATCTTGTACACTTTTACAAATGGCACTCATTAGTGAAACTGATAGTCACCAAGCACTGCGGCTCCTTGGAAATGAGCGGAAGGACAGTGCCAGTAGTACAATTGGTAATTGGTTTAATTCAGTTATGCTTTACTGGATGTGATTGTACACAGCACAATGGAATTATTAATTCATAAATTAGTTAATTAATTGATTAATTAATTACAAATGAGACATGAGGTTTATTAATACAACTATTTATAAAATGTGCACATGCTTATTGTTTTTATAATAAATAATACCTTGGATGGAAATGTTTTATAGAAAAAAGGCCAAAGAAATCATAGCAGACAACTCCCATCCTGCACATTACCTCTTCAATCTCCTCCCATCAGGCAGGAGATATAGAAGTATCAAGAGCTCAACATCTCGCTTCAGAGATAGCCTCAGTAGCCATTAGACACCTGAACTTGACTCATTAGGCACAGTTGGGCTGATGGATGTATTGAATGTAGCAATATGCATATAGCACTTTAAAAAACGTGAATGTAATCCCTATGCTGCTGGTTTTTGTATTGTATTGTCTTTCTTGTTTTTGTATCTATGGTTGTCTGTATATGTTGAGTATGAACCAAGACAAATTCCTATCAACTTGTTGACATGGCAATAAATTATTGAATCTGAATCTGAATCTAGAATCACAGAAAACTAATAATAAAATACATATTAACAAATGTGTCCTTTTAATAATAATAATAATAATAATAATAATAATAATAATACAACTTTATTTATATAGCACTTTTTTAAACAAAGTACTTTGAACAATCAGACATCAATAACAACAGAATACACCACTGATGCAAAAGAAAAAACTTTAGAAAATGCTAAATAACAAACACAGATAAGAATCAGGGAGATGCAAAGGCTATTCTATAAATATGGGTCTTCAGGAGGGTTTTAAAATGTGTTAGAGACTGGGTTAGCCTCAGTTCATCTGAGGTAAGGCTGTAGTATCCAGGACTGCAAACTAAAATACCTCAGGTCTCTACATTTAAACACTTAGGAATAAATA
Organism: Protomyctophum bolini; assembly: GCF_963924005.1. Lineage (NCBI taxonomy): Eukaryota > Metazoa > Chordata > Actinopteri > Myctophiformes > Myctophidae > Protomyctophum > Protomyctophum bolini. The sequence continues at coordinate 10,862,239 of NC_137882.1, read as the reverse complement.
TGTCCATTATAAATATGAACATATTACGAAGGGTTAATTTAATATCCAGTATGCTTCCACTACCTCCCCGTTACAGATACAGGGCCTCACTACAAAATGTATTTAGAAGGGGAACGACTGGCAGTTTGGAAAGTGGAATGCTAAATGCCATACACATACAGCAATGTTTTAAAACATGTCATTGTGCAACCCCTTGGTCTTTCCATCTTTAAGCCCTAGTGCAAAATCAGCTCAGAACCACAGTCAAAGATCCCACTACTTTTCCCCGTTGTTTCGGCTAATTCCCTTTCCCACAGTGGATCTGTTTCCGTTTGATTCCAACGTCCAAAAACAAGTCGTAAGTCTTAGGAATAAACAAATAATAAAGCCTGGTTAAAACTGGTTATTATCATGCTCTATCTTGATTCACCAGTCAAACCAATGTCAAGTCACTGCAAATCTGCAGAGTGCAGAGTTAAATTGACTGCGGTGGTGACCACAGCCACCAAGGTTATAATGATTATTGATCCCTTTTCTAGAAAAGAGACATTCTGCTCACAATAAAGGAGCCCTAGAGGGAAAAGGCATTGGTAGGACTCGCATTCAACTGCATTGATGTATGCATTATAGGGGCTGCCGTCAGCTTTCCTTGCATGCAAAGGTATACACAGTAAATGAATAATGTGTGAACAACGCAGAAAATATAATTTCCACAAAATTACCACCATCCATACAGGTCATCCATAGGCCTACATACTGTAATAGGCCTACTCACCTGTTGCTTTGACTTGGGAAATAAATCTGTGGGGACATCTATCAACCGAGACATGGTAAACATGATATGAGCTGCACCCAAACAACAGCGGTACTGCATGGGATCAGAGGTGACTTCATACAGTAAAGTTACACGGTCTCTTTTCAATCCCAGCCACCCCAGGCCTTTACCAAGGACAACATAGAGAGTCCAGCAAGCTGCCCCCCAGCTGTGGAGAAGTTAATTGCTTTCCTCACCAGAAGGAATTGAACCTCCAAATGCTCAGAGGAATTGAATGCCCTCTCTTGGTGACAACAAAGTCATGTGTGCCCCTTGCTTCTGCTGGTGAGATGGGCCTCTGGGTGTAAGTCGCTACCTGCTCTCACAATCGGCAATGTCCTTTTTACAGGTAAAGCTAGACTCATGTACTTGAACTACAGTATTTTTGCTTGTGTTGTGCAGTTGTATACACACACACACACACACACACACACACACACGCACACACACACACACACACACACACACACACACACACACACACACACACACTGCATATACGGTATATACATACTGTATGCACCCTCCATGTGATTGTTTTAAAAAAATCAGGCCGTCTCCATTTCCCTGTGCTTCCAGTGATTGCATCCAGTGAGTGAACCGATCAACCTCAGTATGGATCACTTCAGCTCCGCCAGCAAGTCCCTTATGGGAGATGACGACCCTGCCCTGGCCTACGCCGCCTACCATGCTTTTCAGGTGAGGCTGACGTCACCAGCACTCACTTGGTCCTTTTATAGGCTCTCTTCTTATTTATTGAGGACACCCAGCAGCAGATTGATTGCTCACTAACGTTTGGGCCTACAGCCTTCCTCAGTGCGTGCTGGCGATCTTTTCAAGGATACTGTTTCTGCCAGAACCGTGCACTCCATACACGTGAACTGTGAACATCAATGGTGTTTAGCAAAAACCATTGCAAACAATATAGAAAGAAACAGAATTGTTAATATGACCACATTTATATCCATAACATAATGTCTCATTCTCTTCCAGAATAGATACAGTATCCTGTGTTTTTATAAATGTAAAGGAAGTGGGCATGAGGGGTGCAGAAAGTGTCAATTAGGGATGCTTGATGTGAATAACCAATAATGAAGATAAAAATCTGCCAATATCAATCTTTTACTGTTTCTGCCTATAGTCAGCTTCCTTGGTTGTGATCTGAGAGCAGATATATACTGCCTGAGGCTTTAATTAAAGCCTCGATCTAGCCAGCAGGGGGATTCAAGTAGAGCACTCAGTGAGTGGTCTATTTGTTCTAGCCTGATGGCAGATAAAGAATTAAGATCAAAAGAGTCACTCCCACCAGGTGTTAAAGTACCCACAGAGTATGAAAGACAAACAGAGAAAATTAAAATATGACAGAATATTAGCAGAGAGGGTATAAAAACAATGCAGACAAACAGAAACAATCTATAACAAAAAACACAGAAAGGCAGAGTGGTAAAAAAAAAAGGAGTGAGAATGAAAGAGTTAGTTTTGTTAGGGGTTAGAATAGTATAAGAGCGAAAAGAACAGAGTGTGTTTCTCTACCTGTGTGTATGTATAAAGTTTAAACAGCTGTGGAGCTGTTTTTCTCCTTGTCTCTGCAACCGTGAGTGACGGTGACCGTGAGTGAGTAGATGGGAGAGCCCCTATGTGTATGTCCTTGTTGATGTACAGTAGTCAAGTTGATTGTTATATTTGTTGACATGTTTTATGCATTGTTTTGTCTGTGTTGTGCCCGAGGACACCCTCAAAAAAACAAGATGATGCATCTCAAGGGGCTTTATGTCCTCCAAAGAAATGTCAAATAAATAAATAACTTATCCTGAACATTAACATAGTGTGAACAGAGTAAACCCATCAATATCCAATACTGATACAGATAGCAATCCTAAATGGCAGGATCTGTTAACTCTTTTGTGAAGTTTACGGTATACATTACTATATATCTTTGCATCAGTAATATGCATTATTCTATTCAAGTTGGCTGAGAGCGGGGATCTGCCGACGCTGGAGAGCGTGGTGAGGAAGAACCCAGAGGTCCTGAGTGAGAGGGATGACGCCGGAGGCAGTCTGCTTCATCATGCAGCCGCAGGAGGTCATGTCACCGTCATTCAATTCATCACCGCTGTCAGCGACTCGGAGGGTGAGCACACCTCAGTCATCAATCATAGCAGGAGTCTCGCTCAGGTATAAAGACCTGCTGTACCGCTGTCTGTGGGGTGAGCTGTTGTGTGTGCATCACAGAAAGAAATGTAGAGGTTTGAAACGCTGGATTTGTATTTTATAGCAGCAGATAAAAGGCTGTAGTGCATACATCACAGAAAGAAATGTAGAGGTTTGAACGACTGGATTTGTATTTTATTTTATAGCAGCAGATAAAAGGCTGTAGTGCATACCGATATTTTTTAGGTAAAGGCGTTCCTCAATGACAAAGGCCTTTGGCTGTGTGTGCGCGTGCGTGTGTGTGTGTGTGTGTGTGTGTGTGTGTGTGTGTGTGTGTGCATGTGTGTGTGTTCTCTCGAGTTGCGCGCGCTATATTCATGCATTGTGTGCATGGGTTATCAACGAGTACAGTATATACTATACATCTCCTTCCCCAGAGATGAACAGCTGTGATGAGCATGGCAGTGTGCCCCTGCACTGGGCAGTGGAGAGGAACCAAGCCGAGAGCTGCAGAGCTCTTCTGGACCTCGGGGCCGACCCCAACATCCTCAACATGGCCTGCATGTCCCCTTTGCACTTGGCTGTCAGCCACGGACACAACAACTTGGTGGAGGTCAGGAACCCGCAAGGAAATTAACCTCAGTGGCTGCATGTGCATCTACAGTCCATGTTGTTTTGGGGGGGTTTTTGGGCTCGAAACAGCCACTTACAAGAAATGCAATGTAAGGAATATAAGCAAACTGCAAATTAAATGAAAAAGTTTAAATAAAAGAGAATTGACTGCAGAATTATGCTGCGGCATAAAAAATAATCAATCCACCTAGCCAATTATAGAATTCCCTGAAAAGTTTCAATCCAAATGTTTACATTTACTACATGATATAAATAAATCAATAAATAACGTATTCATATTGCCGTGGCATGTGTAAAAGACCTCTACCCATATGGGGCAATGGTATATGTGATGATGTACAGTGCCGTAGTTGTTCTCTGCTATATCTGCACCTGACTTTGACCAGTCACAGAGTGCTCACAGTGGGGATACATTAGTCCTTCCCTACCATGGCCCTCCAGCAGTCTCCAGTCAAGGTTTTTTTATTTGACTGTTAGCCAAACAACAGCTTGGCAGAGGAGAGGTGATCCTCACTTAACACCCACGACAAAGGGCAAGATGTCCTGAGCTGCCCTGACCAATCAAACTTGATCGAATACTTTATTAACAGTTTGCAAAAGGTCTGCTAAGAGGATTTAAAACCCAAGAAAGCCTATTGGCTTGTTTCCATTGTGGTCCTTCATATCCAATTCATTCAAATCATACAAAGTTGGGGAAATGTTTAGTTAAAGGCACCAAATATTTGTTAGATTTATTTAAGACTCCATCATTGAAAAAATTGCTATGTGACAGCCTACAGAGATAGCTATCCCTATAGGCATGATCATCTTGCCCGGAATGAAAAAAAGAAAGCCTATTGGCTTGTTTCCATTGTGGTCCTTCATATCCAATTCATCAGAATTTGATCAGAAACAGCATCAGAATTGTCTTCTTTAAAGACAAACCTCTCTCTCAAAAGATTATATAAAAAAATGCTAGCTGCAAGCAGAGATTAGACGGGACCAAGCAATAAGTCCTTTTAGGCTGCTCAACAGTGCCACTTTAGGTCACCCAGTGGTATCGCAGCTGTTCGTACGACAGACAGACAGACAGACAGACACACAGACGAGGCATGAGTTATGCCTGTTCAAAGTGCCTGTTATCGCTGTTTGCAGCGATATTTTTTGTACATATTTTCACGTACAAACTATAGATTGTGTGTAGAACATTTCACGTAAATTGCTCAAAAATTCTGGCAGAAAATCAGGTTTAAAGGGGAATTCCACTCATTTGCAACATTTTACTGTCATTAATACACCTTACAAGCTGTTGTGTGGAAATAATAAAAAAAAAGTCCCCCCATTCTGTGTTTCCTAGAACTGGAGGTCTGAAAACAATCCTTAACATGGTGAAGTACATATCTTGATGTCAAACGGTTCATGAGCTACTGTATGCCTGTTCAAATTTTGCATTTTCAATTGAGTGCTATAGCGCCACCCTTTGGCCAATGGTCGAGGGCTTCATGTCCTCACTGTTTGGCATAGCCCTCTACCATATTGCCAAGTTTCACGAAAACCGACTGCACGGTTCAGCCAGAACTGCTATTTTTGGCGGAAGGAGAAGAAGAAAATGAATCTGTTATAATGATGAAGTTGAGGGTATGAAGCTATACAAAAATAGACTTATGTCAGGAAAATAAAGTAGATAAAGCAGCCATCAACATCAACTGCATTCTAGAGCATTGGCTCCATATCAGCCAACTGAGTTGCATACTTAAACACGACTCAACCTTCTGCGAGGAGAGTCCTTGGTCTGTAGCCCCCATGGCACTTGGCTGTACTCCACTTACACACCCAGCTCCAGCCTGGTACAGGTGGAAGGCTGCATGCACCAAGGACGTAATGAGTGGCAAGGACTGAATGTACGTAGCTCTCTGTAAAATTATTTATCACTTGTCCCCTACAGCTGCTGCTTTCCTGCAGTTCTATGAACTCCAACTTGGAAGGAGACCTTGGGAACACTCCCACGATGCTCGCCTGCTCCATCAATAACTGTGAGGCTCTCAAAATTTTGGTATGTATCAGGGCCCTCACGCGTAGATCCATTAACCTGCTCCATCAATAACTGTGGGGTTGTCAGCATGTTGGCATGCATCAGGGCCCTCACACGTACAGTAGATCCATTTACCTGCTCCCTCAATAACTGTGGGGTTCTCAACACGTTGGCATGCATCAGGGCCCTCACATCATGTAGATGCATTTAGCCGATCCGTCAATAAATGTGAGGCTGTCAACATGTTAGTATGTATCAGGGCCCTCGCATGTAGATCCATTCAGTTTTTACAGTCCATCTGCGCTGGTACGATATACTGTCCATCTGTTCCACCCGCCTCTCTTAGCTACAAAAAAACTACAGTGGAAATTAAACTTTTATTTTAATTGAATTGTGTCTATGGGCAGCAATGGCCAATGGGCCCATCGATTAATGGCCCACCAGACTGTGCTGTAAACTGATGGATGCTGTGTTGCAGCTTAAGCGCTATTAAAGTTTGACTTGTTTCTGTCTCTCTCTCTCTGTCTCTCCATCTGTCTCTTCAGTTGAAGCATGGAGCACGGCTGTGCCGACAGAACAAGCTGGGCCATTTTGCTATTCATGCAGCTGCCTTTGCCGGTGCAAAGCAAGCCATGGAAGTGATCCTAAAAGCTGGTACTGAGATGATAGTGACTTTTTAACCCTAAAGCGTTTTAACCCATGCTTGCAGCTTTGTCATATGCTGTGTGAACACGTGACTTAAACATAACACAGTGTGAATGCAATAATAGTGCCGATTGTGTTGATTATTTTATTGTGTTGTGTTTTTATTGTGATATGGATCTCCCTTGGGTCTGAAATAAAGATTTAATTGAATTGAATTGAATTGCTGATTGTGATTTTCAATCACAGCTTTTCGTGTGACCTGAAAGAACATTGCACGCCCTTTAAACGCTTACGTCAAGGGAGATCAATTCATTGTTATGAATAGAAGAGTGTTGTTTTTGCAGGAGAGATGTTACGCTAAACAGACCTCACAGTACCGACATGTTGTTTACCCACTGTGGGAGGTCTGCTGGTGAATCATACAAAGTTGGGGAAATGTTTAGTTAAAGGCACCAAATATTTGTTAGATTTATTTAAGACTCCATCATTGAAAAAATAGCTATGTGACAGCCTACAGAGATAGCTATCCCTATAGGCATGATCATCTTGCCCGGAATGAAAATAGTATCTTAGTAGCTTTGCATGTACCAGTACTACTGATCAACATTCATAAGGACAATTTGCATTGTTCATAACAAAGAAGCTATTTATCCATTTTCTCCTGGCAGGAGAGAAACTTGGCACATCAACTGAAGTCCACATCAACTACCTGGACAAGTCCAGCTGCAGTCCCCTTCATCTGGCTGTACGGGGAGGAAACATCGATACCATCCGCTTCTGTATTGCTATGGGGGCCAACATCGACCAGCTACAGGTACCTTCCTCACAAAAGTCAAATTGAATCTATAGGATTCACACAGTGTTATGTGCACTGCACACTCCTATAATATTTAATAAATAAAGATAGGGAAAATGAATGAATGAATGTTCTGGTTTCGTCAAACATTGCAGCAGCAATAATAGTAACTAAAGAGAGTGTGGTTGCCTTAGATCTTGATGTCACCGTATATTGTCCAATCATATGAGGGGGGAAAAGAGTATCCTGTGGAATTATAGGCAGGGGGGGTAATCGTCGTCTAATCAGAGGATAAGATTGCCTATTGGAAATCACACTAATAACTAGAAAATGTGCTCTTCGGAGCACATGTCTCCGCCGGGTCAGGTAGCTTATTGTGGGCCAGCAAAGTTCGGAATTTAGATGTTGTTAATCTTAGCCAATGGAAGATAAAAAATAAATCTGACATATCTGTGTTGTTCACATGACTTAAGTTATTAGTACCTGATGATTATTCCATCAACACATGCTTGCTAGAATCATCCGGCTGCACCTGTAAAGCATAATTTGCTGGGTGAATACAATCTCACTCATTGTGTGTCAGGCTCATCGCGCCCATCTGAGAGCTCATGTTTTACTCTGGGCTGGATGTGATTTCTACACAGTAGTCATGACTCATGACTGTAGTAATAGATTGAGATGGTTAAATGGATAAAAATGACCTCCACTTACATTGTGGAGCTGAGTGAAGCAATCACTGAGCTATTCCTGCCAGTGCTAGTTATCTCATGTTACATTTCTGACCCATCTCCACTGCAGAGATGACTTGGGAGACAGTGCTCAGCCTCTCATGTTACACAGGATGTGTCTGTCTGTCTGTCTGTCTGTCTGTCTGTCTGTGCGTGCGTGCGTGGCATTTTTGTGGACGAAGTTCACCGTCCTTTAATTAGTAACACCCAGCGCCCAGGACGAAGCTTTATCAAAAAGAGGTTATTGATATCACAACCGATCGCATCAATCCTGCACAATCTGGGAGCGCCTGTTGCGCAACATTTGATGTTGCGTAACAGTGGGACGTCATCGATGTCAGGCGCTATGATTTAATGGATTAAATAACCCTGGGCAATTGGAGTGTTAAGACAAGTTTATGCTCTGTTGCATGACAGTGTCGCATTGAAAAAGGTTGTGTGATGAAGTATGGATAAGGCTTTAAATGACCTTGTTTGTTATTATTTGATATCCAGGTTGACAGGTCCACAGCCCTTCATTTCGCCTGTACCCAGGGTGCAACAGAGGCAGTTCAACTGATGCTGTCCTCCTACAGCCCATTAGAAGACATCATCAACATACGCGATGGGGCTTGTCAGACTCCACTGCATAGGTTGGCTATTCATCCATAAATTCCTCCCATCGTCCGTCCTTGTATAAGTTATTTCTTTCATAAATTCTTTGAGTCAGGAACTATATGCATTCATTCACACATAATGTATATACATCACCCTACTGTATCTTCCATTATCAGTCCTTCAATAACTGCCGCTGACTGCTGACAGAAGTACAGAACTTGTAATAATGACTGTAAATGTACGTTAGCCTTTGGACATTATTTTTGTGGTTATGTGGAGTCCCAGAGTATCGGTTGTTAGCACTTATTCAATAACACATTACAGTACACTTATCCACAGTCTCCCACTGTCATTAAGGCTGCCCTTGGCTCTTCACAATGGGTTTACTTTGGGGGTTTAGTGACAAATCCTTGGTCATTAGCTCCACTGTAGCTCTCGCTGTGCGGACCTTAGTCAATACACCCACCTAATATCAACATCATAACACCCGCATAAAAGAGAATTACTAAATTATGCTGTAAAACCCTGGGGCTGGACTAGGTGACTGCTTTTAATTTGCAGTGATAATAAAGGTACACGTATATAGAGGCGTATATTTTCTGTTCAGTTTTCAAAATATATTCCCTTCAAAAGCTGTGAGCACAAATATTCTGACGCACGTGGTATCCGTTGTAACACTTTAGTGAAGTAAAGGCAAAAAATACAAGTGGTACAAAATGTCTCAATAAAGTTACATGGTGAGATAACATGAGAGTGGTTACTGTGGTAGAAATAATATGTGCTCTCTCTACTGCAACTTCACAGCTTCTGACAAGCTCAAACAGGAGGACAGGAGGGTAACTTAGACATCAAAGAAAAGGAGCACCAATCACAAGCATTCAATCAAGACTGACCAATCTAAGCAAGGCAGTAAAAAGAGTTCTCTGCTGCACTAATTAAGTGATCACACTGTTGCATAGAAAGGCAATCAACATCAAAGCAATTAAGGTCATCATGACATGACCTCATAAAGTGGCTCTTACATTATCCGCCCCTAATTGGTTACGCAATACTTAAGCAATTATCAAATTCACAAAAAATACTAAGAGCCAGGTAACATAAATCTAATAAGCATGCAATAAACAATTCTATTCTAATACTCATTTGTCTTCGTCTTCACACTGCTTCTTGCAGCAAGCACAGCTTCTGTATCGGCCTCTCCAGCGTGCTGGTTTTCGTTTGCAGCTTCACTTTGCGCACCGTTCCGCTGGAGTCAGGTATGGTTTGGATAATTCTTCCCATTGTCCAGGTGTTTCGTGGGGCTGAATTGTCAACCACGAGCACTACATCTCCAGTCATGAAGTTTCTTTTCAGCTTTGTCCACTTCTGAGGGATCCAAAGTCTTTGTCTCAGCGGCGACAACATGTAGTTGCGTCCGCAATGTCCAATTCTTTCGTGAACATCTTGCAAGATGAGAGTGGCAACTCTGGAGTGCTTTGAGATGATCGCTGGATGCTTTGCCTCCTCTGGCAGAGCGGATCTGTTCAGCCGTCCTCCAACTCTCAACATGCCATCTTGTAAAGTGGGGTCCAGCTTGTACAACGGACTGTTTCCTTTGATTGACAGATTACTGCAGAGAGCCTTCAGCTCTTCAGGAAAGCTTTGACCTTGACTGTATCGGATGATTTCTGCTTCTGCATCTATCAACTGTTCCAAGGTAAGTGTTCTCTTTTCCAAAGTAGATTTGTACTTTTCCATGTGCTGTTCGATAAGCACCTTCTGTTTCTCTGGATCCTTTTCCAACTGAAGTATTGAGCTTTGTAACTCTTTTCTTTCAGAGTCAGGCTTTTCTTCAGCTGTGATAGTATTCACTGTGACGTTCTTGACCTCTGGGTCGTTTTGCAGGTTTTGAGTCACGTTGTCTGGTCTCTGTGGCCATTCACTTTCTGGCTGCAACAGAAACTGTGGCCCGTTCAACCATGTTTCACTTTCCATCAAGCTCTTGGCGTTCATTCCTAAGCCTTTGTAGTCATCAGGAAACACTGCATTCCTTCTCAGTTTGTTCTTCAAGCTAGTAGCTCGCTGTTCTGCCACACAGTGGTTGTTTGGCATTTTAGCTTCTTTGTTCCTCAGCGGAAGTCCAACACAGTAATGTCCATCCACACATTCTGTGGTCTCTTGCACTGACAGCATAAACTTTTTGTCTTCCTGAGACATCTCTTCCTTGTCATCATAATGACGTTCTGGAAAGTCTTTGTAATACTGCTGCACCAATAACTGTTCTACTTCCAACACTGAGATACGGTTGATGTTGTAGTGATCTGTCGTATTTTTGGAATGTTCGTTTTTGTTCTTTGCAGGTCCACACACCATCCAGCCAAGTACAGTCTTAACAGCATAGGGTCCTTCTTCTCGACTATTAATTATGTGCCACGGCTCCATTGCCTTTGAATTGTCGGCTCCTATGAGAAGGCCCACATCTGCGTCAATGTGTGGTAGGCATACTTCATTCAGGTAAGGCCATTTTCGCAGGTGATGTTGACTGGGTATGTTCTCTTTCTGAACCGGGATGCTATCGTGTGTGTAGACTTTAGGTAACTGAAGAAACGTACTCTCCTCCAAACCACACACCTCCAGGTCAGAAATCTTGTAACTGTTAACCAGCTTCGGTCCATCTGGTTTATCTTGGCCCATTGTGCTCAATAGGATCTGAGTCAGATTTCCTTTTAAGTCCAGCTTCTTTCTGAGCTCCTCTGTGCAGAACGTCGCTGTACTGCCAGGGTCCATAAAAGCGTATGTGTTTACAGACCTTCCACTGCTACGGGACTTGACTTTCACTGGCACAATTGATAGCATACAATTGGTCTCTCCGCCCCCGGTGTAGCCAACTATTTCTTGTGGAACAGATCTTTGAGTGCCTGTGATGTCTTCGCTCAAAGTGCTGTCATTACTTGTTGACACATTTGTTTTAATGGCTTCCTTCTCTTGATGAAGAATGTCTGGGTGTCTACCTGAGCACTGTTTGCATTCCATCCTCTTCATGCAAGTTTTACTGAGGTGCCCTTGCGTTAAACATCCAAAACAAAGGCCTCTTGTCTTTACGAATTCAACACGATCTTCGTGTGCTAGCCCTTTAATTTGTCTGCATGATTCCAATGTGTGATTCTCCTGACAGAAAATACATGGGGTCTCGAAGGCGTTGGCTGCTTTAGTTGGATTAGTATGCTTAACTGTTGCATCTGGCTTTTTCTGTTCTACAGACACATTGGTAGCAAAGCTGCTTCTATTTGCTCCACTATTGTCAGGTTTTCCCCTTTCCTGGCTTTTCGCTGCTGTAGATGTGCGACTGTCTTGGAGGTCTCCAAAGAGTGGATCCATTGCTACTTTAGCTTGACGCTCAATGTAGTTTACAAGATCAGCAAATTTTGCTCTGTGTCCTCTTCTTTCCATGACTTGGAATGCTGTGTCACGCCATCTTTCCCTCATTTTGTATGGCAATTTGGATACCAACATCCTCATATTTGTGGGATTATCCATTTCCTCCATAAATGCCACATCTTCCATTGTGTTACGACAGCCAGTCAGGAATATAGCATACGTGTTCAGTGCTTTTCCATCTTCGGATTTTATTTGTGGCCAATTCAGAGCTTTGTCAATGTAAGCACTAGCAATCATCAACTCATCTCCGTAATGTCTCTCAAGCAGTCGTTTTGCTTCCTTGAATCCTCTGTGCGGTGGCATGTGTTCGCAACTACGCACAAGGTCTTGTGGTTCTCCTGCAGTGTACTGTTGCAAGTAATATAACTTGTCCTGGTCATCATCAGTTCTCTGTTCAATTGCTTGTTTGAAAGCTCTGATAAACGATCTATATGTAAGTGGATTACCTTTAAACACTGCAATCTCTTTAACTGGAAGCTGGGCCATGGACTGCTGCTTAACTAGCAGTTCAGTGATTGCATTCTGCTTCTCCATTACATGAAGAATGCCATCATTTCTTCTATCAAGCTGTTGCCTGTCATTGATGTCTGTGTGCCTTGGCCTCACATGTTGTGTCTCTGTAACTTGTGGTAACTTGGTTGTGACCTTGCTTCTAGTTACAGCTGTGTTAGTGATTGGATGGCTTATTGTCTCTTTTTTTATTCGAGCTTTGCTTGACACATGTGAGCGATCATACATTTTATTTTCTTCCTTTGCTTGGGCTCTTCCTGCCACATGTGAGTGGACATAACTGTTCATGCCATCCCTTTCTTCATACTGACTCAGTACTCTCACTTCAGCTCTTTGTTCAGCGATCTCTGTATACAAGTTCAGCTTGTCTAGCTGGGCTTTCAGACGTGCTACGTCCAATTCCAGCTTCTGTTTCTCCTCTAAAGCTGAGGCACGTTCAACCAATGCAGCTAGCTTTGCTTCTTTAGCAGCTCGAACTGATGACCGAGTGGATATGACAGATGTGCGTTCACTCCGTTCAGCAACTGAAACCTTTGAATAAACTTGCGATGCACTATCATCAGGTCTTATATCATCCTCCACTTCCTCATCAAGTGCTGGATGCTCCTGATCTGACTCGCTTACATGCAAAGCATCCATCCATTGCCTAGCTGTGTCTTTAAACTGAGTTATATTCAGCATCTTAGGTTCAAACCAGTTTCTTATATCAGCATCTCTTTCTTCCTCAGGCAGAATATCTCCTATCTGCCTAGTGAGCTCTTCAAACTCAGCAACAAGAGTATTGACATCAAAGTTCACAATGCTTTGCACTGTGTGCAGATTGGCCGTATCACTCATCAGACTTTCAACTTCCTTCGTTTTTGTGGTTATTTGGGCTAATTTTCCTCTTCTATCTCCAATAAGCCTATGCAGTTTATCCTCCAAAGCTTTCTCAGTTGGTTTACTCATTCTTTTAGATTCCATTTCCATGTCATATTTCTCTTTGTCTTCAGCCATCTTGTCAGAAAAACAGTGCGTAAATTGTATGCAAAAGAATAAAAAGTATTTACTTCTTCTCTTCAGACAACATGCATAACAATTTCTGAACACGCAGAGTCTTCAATAGCCACTTGTTTTACACAGAGAAATGAATAAAGTCACTGGGTAGCTTGGGTCAATTAACCTCAGAGGCTGTAGGATTTAACAGCTGAGAATCTGTTCTTTTCTTCTTTACCTTTGAAGTTGTTTTCCATCCAAATGAGTGTCATTGTTCCACTGAGTTGTGTTGAAGAATTCCTCCCAACGATATCCAAAAATTGGCTGGTAATTATCCTGGAATCCAACAATGTCCATAATGTCCTTAAATCTTCAGGCGATCCAAAGAGCGATTATTTCTACTAAATATAGAGGCGTATATTTTCTGTTCAGTTTTCAAAATATATTCCCTTCAAAAGCTGTGAGCACAAATATTCTGACGCACGTGGTATCCGTTGTAACACTTTAGTGAAGTAAAGGCAAAAAATACAAGTGGTACAAAATGTCTCAATAAAGTTACATGGTGAGATAACATGAGAGTGGTTACTGTGGTAGAAATAATATGTGCTCTCTCTACTGCAACTTCACAGCTTCTGACAAGCTCAAACAGGAGGACAGGAGGGTAACTTAGACATCAAAGAAAAGGAGCACCAATCACAAGCATTCAATCAAGACTGACCAATCTAAGCAAGGCAGTAAAAAGAGTTCTCTGCTGCACTAATTAAGTGATCACACTGTTGCATAGAAAGGCAATCAACATCAAAGCAATTAAGGTCATCATGACATGACCTCATAAAGTGGCTCTTACAACGTATATATCCTCTCCACCCTACATCATCCTGTATTGGCAGAGAGGAATGGAAATATGTGATCATACAAGGAATTGGGAAATTGATCTTGATTTAATTTTTACATCTACATTCAAACTCTATAGTCCTACTAGACCCCAGGAAATTACATCTGGCCACAAAGGATAACGGGATCTATTGAATGTGAAGGCGGATCGAGGTGACAAACTGACGATTGAGCCTGACACTAGTATGGGAGCCCCCTAGTTATTACATCCTCCTTCACATTCAATAGATCCCGTGATCAGTAGTAGGACTATAGAAAAAATCACACCTGTGAGGAACAGGAACACGCCATTTGTGCCGGACGGTTCTGGCGAGCCGCCCGCATCCAAAACAGTCGAGAAATGACAGAGCTATACCACGTGGGGGTCCCCGGAAATCCAGACCCCAGGAACGTGCCCAGAGAGCCAGCCCGGTCCGGCGAGCCGCCCCACGTCCGAAATGGTTGAGAAATGACAGAGTTACCGTGTGGGGGTCCCCAGGGGGTCCCTCTACTGTACTCTATTGTACTGTCACTGTACTGTACTGTCACACCCAAAATCACGTAATGGCTGCTAAAAACTCAGCTTCCCATCATGCACCTGTGCACAGTGTGAAGCTCAACAGAGCCACTTTGTCACCTGTTGGTACCCTAAACATACATAGTGTACATACAGACAGACATTGCTGGGCATTGGAGTGGCTGCACCCTATGGTTGCACCACTCAAAAGAATGATAAAGAAATAGCCGTAAAATGTAAAAAATCGCTAAAACAAAAGAAAGCAATCTTTTACTTTCAACCTAAAAACTAAAGTTGTCCTTTAAGAATAGCAATTGGAAATAAAACATGTTTCCATGGTTTGCAGCTGCTCTTTTGTTATGACTGGACTGAGCTAAAACAATGTATGGTTTTTTGCTTGGATAATAAAACACCCCACGTTTCATCATGACAAACTTCAAAACATTAGTTAAAAAAGGTAATTTGATTTGTCAAATCTTACGTGGAATCTTACTCTTTCTCACAGCATCAATTAAGGTTTATGTAGGCGATAGTTAAAACCCATGCTCCCTCGATCTTTCCCTTAGTCATATACTACACCCTTACTGTTCCAGCTTTCATAGAGTTAGGATTTTGCATGGTTGACTGTGGTTAGGCTATTTCTGGGTAATCAGCTCTTGGAAGACGTACGTCACGTATACCCCTCAAGTCCTCAACCATGGAAATTGCCCTTTCCACCCCTTAAGTCTCTCTCCGAATGAGAAATGTCATTGCAATAGCAATAATTAATTCATGAAAGTCAAAGCATAGAATCAAACCGTTTTGCTTGTGTCCAGTATACGTATTACAGCATGTCATGCTTTGGCTATTAAAACAATATATTACAATTTTTATTTTTATCAAGAACAATGTCTTCTATTATAGCAGAAATAGAAAGCCACCGTTCTACTAGCTTGGATTCCCCATCGCTGATGTCAATGGTAGGCACGTTTCTGAAATGTGCACGGCACTCCTCTGAGACACAGACGGAGTAGACAAAAATGGTACCATATTATAATGAGCATTACTGCGGACAATTATATGAAGATAGGTTTAAAATGGGTGAAGTCGTCCTTTAATACACAATGTGTTACATCCAACTCTGGCTGTATACCACAGAAGAACAATGAAGACAAGCTGCTTTACAACAGATTGTGTTTACTTCTCCAGGGCTGCTATCTTTGACCATGCTGAATTGGCAGAGAACCTAATTTCTATGGTAAATATAACACACACACGCGCACACACACACACACACACACACACACACACACACACACACACACACACACACACACACACACACACACACACACACACACACGTTAAAGGTGAGACAAAGTAAAATTTGGTGCACAGACTAATGCAAATGAATTGTGGGCATGACAAGTCATTGTACACATGAAGAGGATGTCAAATTGTCTCCTGTACAGTAATTAAGGTTTTGCACCACACATAACATTCACTGTTGTCGGTCAGACACCTCTCATCTCCATATTTTAACTCGTTATGTTTTTTTTCCGTTCTCTACTCTACTCTACTACAGTGTCACGCAAAAAGTTGCGATGCAATTTTTTACTTGTTTTTATCCTGAAAAGTAACAGTTTTGGACATGCTGGCATGCTTCTGGAGAGTGACTTGTTGAAGACTTGTCTGAGAGAAACTAAATAGGTCTCAGAGAAAATAAAATCACACTTGTGTGAAGTTAGGGGCTCTCTTACCATCCTACAGTGTACATATCATCATACATCACATTCCATGCTCAGCCAATCAAATCATCACAAAATTCATTCCGGCCAAACACTTTTGGCGTCTTCACTTTTCTGCCATCACTTTTATTTTATTTTATTTATCTTCAATATACTTATATCAAATCATCGCTATGGGATGATCAGCCAATCACAAGCCAATGTTTGTGTTTACACAAACCTGGAAAGCTAGGCATAAAGCTCAAGAAATGAATTTCTTCACACAACAGTAGTCATATTGCACCATTTCTCAGTCAACAGAGACAGCATCGAGCTTACAGCCACAACGTCGTCATTAGGCTACGCACACAGACAATGTTTTGATGCACCAAGGAGATTCCTAAGGTTGTTCTGATATCCTGAACATAATGATATAAAGTCACACAAGACCAGAGGAATATCTTACTAAACTCTTACTGTAGTAGCTTAATAAGGTTCTAATTGAGACCCTTTGTTTCTAAAGCCTTTTTTGAGAGTGTGCAGACTCAGAGCTGTCCATTTGATTAATTTTCTTGCATTTCTCAGTCCACCATTTCTGCTTTTGGGCAATATACCATCATACTCCATGCACATGAGACTTGAACATACAGTAAACAATCTCATTGTTATTCGACTGGCTGCTGTCTCATACACAAAGGACGAGTAGTGCACTGCACTAGCCTACAGCACCTACAGAGCCAAAGAATGTTGATAATGATATTCATATGATCAAAATTCAGGAAGCAAACTACAGTATAGGACGACAGCCGTCTCTCTAACAGCTTCAACCGGAGGTATTTAGTAGTTGCCAACTGAATTGCAGTCTTCTCCCTTGTGTACAACACAGTAGAAACTCTGTTATGCACAGGTCCAAAGCCTATAATCATGTGTTTAGCTGCCTGTAAAACAAAATTAAATGTTTAAAATAATCTTAACTAATAATTTGAATAGTGACCAAAAGCAAGGACACAAAAGTGAGGACAGAAAAGTGAGGACGACAGCATAAAGGGAACTGCAGTCATTGCAAGTGAATGGAAGGTCTGCCATAATGGGTTTGCCACATGAGCCAATGTAAGTGGCAGAGAGAACTCATCAGACATTGCACAACACTCTTCCTCATAACGAGAATCTATGCAGGAATGGTGCTTCTTCTTATTCTTCTATTAGTATTCGTCAGAAATCTTAATTGCTGGACGGATCACAGGTGCTACTAATGTAATTGTATCTTCAGAGAGCAAGGCATGTTGAGTAACTGGAAGAGCTTGACTGAATCTCCATATTTATGTACGTATTCCTTGTTTAGGGTGGAGACATTAACAGCATTGATTGTAAGGGCCACTGTCCCCTTCTGCTGGCTACTAACTGTGGTTCGTGGAAAACTGTTGCACTGTTACTATCAAAAGGTAAGCTTACAGTACAGTATTACAGTAGCCTACACCACCAGCAATTGAATCGCTCCTGTGTCATACTTATAGGGCTGGGTGTGTTTGAATATTATGGTCCCATGCACAGTTACAGCAGTGGTTCCCAAAATCTCTGGTCTCCCGGTGACTCAAACTATAGTGAAACTATTGATGGAAATAGCCGATAGTTAACCAATGTAGATTAGCTATTTTCATTCTAGTAAAAATAACTTCTACATTTATGGCATTTCTTCGATTTTTGCTTTTTTTTGTTTTTAAATGATTTATTATGTTTTGAAACTTGAAAAAGAAAAACAGGAAACGAAAAAGGGATATTTACTCGTCGTGACCCATAAGAATGGGTCTGTGATCCAAAAATGGGTTCCGACCTGCTGTTTGGGAAACACTGACTTAAAGGTCACTTAATAATTCCGGTTGGCTGCTTTCTGCTTTGCATGCCTGTGCCCACATCATGTATTTTTGTCTTTCAGGGGCGAACGTGAATGTGAAAGACAGAGCTGGGTGTAACTTTCTTCACCTTGCCATCCTGCAACCCAAGGGTCTAAAAAATATAACAGAGGAGGTCCTACAGGTATCCTCAACCACTTAAAGAGCAGTTCACCCAAAAAATTACTTATTTTCTATCATTGAAGCCTTGTGTTCATGGAGATTGAGTGTATTCTATATTAATTTATTCAACAATTTGCCCTGAGACTTTTCTACATTGGTTCAAGGCCAGCTGGAGAAGTTCATTACGCACTCACTGAGCCAAATGATAGTTATTCAAAACATGCAGACATTTAGCTGAAAGCTACAGTATAACGATGTCAAATTATTATCCTCGTAGTATGAGACAAGAATGAGATGAGGCTCTCAACATTCTCAACTGACTCAGTGGTTTGATACTATTACGAGAGTGAAAAGTAATACACTTAGTTTGGCTTCGACAGGCACACACCTATGTTGTTCAGTACAGGAACGCACCTGTGTAGCCTACCTAAAGCCTGGTGGCATACGTAGGTTACACACGCATCCCTTGTGAACAAACACATGACCAGAGCTGATGATTACCTATATGCAGGGTTCGATTTGCTGGGGGGGATAGGGGAGAAACCATGCCTGATCTGCTTTTATGCTGATATGTTTTATCCATGCTTCTGGTCAGACTGAATTAAATACTTGAAATCTGAACTGTCATAACCAAAAACAAACCTGATATCGTCATATTCAAAATTGTGCATGCATCAGTAAGGTGAGGGGGTGAGCAGAGTCGTTTGGATATCAACTATCAACCAATATGCTCGCATGGTGTTCGATTATACAGGGAATGGGCATATATACTAATGACATCAGGTATCTCCATATGGAGGTAAAGGGACTCAGGTAGACAAACAGATACAGAGATCTCCATATATTGGCACAAAAGGGGTGCCAACTCAGACATAGGCCTATTGTACTTTAGATCGTCGGTGCGACATAGGTGAGGGCAGCGTAGTGGCCCGAACTCTAGATGTGAGAGCCACTTAGCCACCAGAGTTGGTAGCCATTAGAGACCTGCGAATGGCGGGTTTAGCCGCCGACGCCGCGGGTAACCGTGGTTGGAGGATGGTGCGGTTAATATACATAAAATGATATCATTAATGCTGTTGGATAACGGGCGAGTTGGGTTATGAGTTATGCCCTCATATATTTCCATTGTGGTGTCCTGAGTAGAGACCTGCGGATGGTGGATTTAGTCGCGGTTGCCACGGGTAACCGCGGTTGGCGGATGGTGCGGTTAATACAAATAGGCTGATGCGGTCTCTAGTAGCCATGTAGTCAGTCCTAAGGGAGGGCCGGCCGGCCGGTGGGCGGGTCTCAATGCAGCTACCTACAACCAAATATGGAGTGTTTTGTTGTCTAACCTTAATGAGTGCTCATGGCATCAGGCACAAACTAATCGGTCAGATCCTTATATTAGAACAAAGGTGGGCATGCCCATTTATGGGCATATACTTATGTTATGACATCAGCGATCTCCATATATGAGCATAAAAGGGACTGACAGATCTCCATAATGGGCATATTGGTCGGATCGGTGGAGTGGCATAGTTGTGAGCTGCCCGTATTCCCGTAAATGGTGAAATGTTTTATTTTATTTAAAAGATATAAATCGGTGTTCTTACAATGTATATATCCCTTTAGCGTAAGTGTGTGAAAGAGCTACTATGCAGCGAGGATAACGAAGGCTGCACTCCCCTGCACTACGCCTGCAGACTGGGGGTCCATGAGTCAGTGAAGAACATGCTGGGCCTCTCAGGACAAGATTGCCTCGCACACAAGTCCAAGGACCAGAAGTCTGCCCTCCACTTTGCAGCCCAGTGAGTTGGATATCCACCCCAATTTCCATGCCTCCAAACCAAATCAAACTGAAGTTTGTCGGATTATCTGTGCACTGCAGTCACTTGAACTACATGCATCCTCAGCTATGTTTCTCTAATTTAATCTCTTTTATGTGCACTTACCACAATGTATAATGGAGTACCATCTCAATGCCGTTTTCTCCTTTTACAAATCCCGTGCTGTAACTGCTTCAGAAGGAAACCCTTCTACAGAAAATGTAGGTCATTCCTAGATCAAGGTCCTGCTGTTTCAGGAACTATTCTTGAGGAGAATAATGCACTATGCCACTTGTAAACTAGAAGTAGCCCAGTGGTTAACATTGGCCGTATGGGTGCTACACGCTACATTACGTTAATCTCTTCGACGATGGATTCAGTCTATAAACTTTGCATTTATTGTCTACATACACCCAAACATATACACCAAATGTTTTACTCTGATTGATCTCAGTGCTAGAGTATAAAAAAATATTTAATCGAATTTCCTTTCCAAATTCTTTGAGCTACGATCTAGTTATTTATATATTATTATATAGACAATGAAGAATGAGCCTGAGAAACTATCTTAAAATGTTGTCTCGTCATTGTTATACACAAAAGCCATTTCAGGACGAATTGCTTATATGACAAGACCAAAACAACCATCCAATCAATAATTCAACTGCAATATAGTGCATTTCCCATAGAATTTAATCATCAGGCACATCCTGTATAATGAAATGGTTACCAGAATGAAATAAGTGCACATTAAGCATGGATGGTGTGGATGACTGGATGGCTGAATTGGAGCGAGGGGGCAATGAGAAGGCTCTGGCTGCTGTAATATAACATCGATATTCTTACATCATGGTTCGGTCCTCTTGCAAGGACGAATAAGGAAGTATACTTAGTAGATCAATTCAACTCTGCCCTTCCAACTCTCTGCCCAACAAACCCACTCATCATCTTTTCATACAAAAAGTATGCAGAGAAAAAAAAAGAAGAATAATCTGATCACATTTTTTACAATTTGGTGCAGCTAAATTTCTTTATACTGGAATAATTTTGCTTATGTAGCATGATTTTCCATGTGGATTACTTTCCATATGTGGACAACATCCTTATGTTCCACAATTTCCACTATACATATATGTGCGTGACATCATCATCATACCTGGAAGTTATGCAGGAACGCCTAGTGGCAAAAAACTACTTTCTGGCCTTGACAGCCTATACATCCAAACAGAAAAGTCCTATCTGATTGCATGAAGCGACTTTAACCCATTCTGACCGGGCACCCATTTTGGTGTTGGCATCATGTTATGCTTTAGCTATTGAAAAATAGCAGATCTACAAGCTCATATCGCGCCACCGAGTGGCGCGATACGAGCTTGTAGGTCTGCTATTTTTGAAAAATTCGAAGAACGACTGACATTTTTAGAATCTGATCTCAGGTCAGAATGGGTTAATCAGACCAGTGTGTGTCCCGTGGAAACCTCGTATGAATCTGATCTCAGGTCAGAATGGGTTAAACGACACTCGATTTGTCGATTTGCCGCTCACTGTGTGCATGCGCATACCCTCTCTCTCTCTATCTAAGAATGTCTACACGAGACTATTTGCATTAGGGCATACGTATGTCCCATTACTGTTACTGTCTCTACCAATGCACCTTGTGTACTCCGTTTCCCTTGCCTTTCTCTCTATTCTTCTTCCCCTTTCTTGAAAAAAGGACTTTCACTCACTTGATTTTCACTCACTTGGGTACACCTGTAAACGTGTGATGAACACAATAAAGCTCATTCTTATGGCCTTATTGTGGCTGCATGGCCGCTTCTCTCTCAGATATGGGCGCATCAACACCTGCCACCGGTTATTGGAGACCATGACAGACTCTCGTCTGTTGAACGAAGGGGACAAGCGTGGACTAACTCCACTACACCTGGCCTCGGGAGGAGGACACACCAAGGTGGTGGAACTGCTTCTACGAAAGGGGGCCCTGTTTCTTTGGTAACCACGCACAGATATATGTATAAACACACTCGCAGCACCTTCACTCGCTGCTGTGCACATTGGTGGGGCTACAGTCATTATGTTTTAGCAATTACCGGTATTCTATCAATTCGTTTTTTGATTACCGGTAATCGAGAAGCACGTTTAACATGTTTCTCGATTAATCAAAATGAACTGAATTGATTAGTCTGATTAATTAAACAGTATGACCTATCCTATTTCATACAGTATCATGCAAAAATCGTGTTGTGAGCTGGTAGAAGTCCATTGTGCTATTTTTGAAAATAGTTTTTTTAATCATTGATTTAAATCAATTAATTCAGCTAATTAACAATTGGGCTACTCCTTGGCACAGCCTACATGCAGTGCCGAAGGACTTACAAACTATACACATAGCTTTTCTTTTAATGGCATATATAGGTTGCGTGCAGTACTTAGTTTAGACAGTTTTTGGTTTAGACTAGTCATTGGTTAGACCAGTCATTAGTCCTACAACTAGAACCTATCTCAAACCCTCACCCTAAACCTAACCTCCCACGGGGCAGCACACCTAAACCTAACCTTAACCCATGTCTAACCAATGACTAGTCTAAACTAAGTATGCACCCCATATAGGTTTTCATACATACGGTTTTCATGGCACAGTAAGTAGGATATATGTCTCTTGTATGCAGTGATTACAAGGGCTGGACATGTCTGCATCACGCTTCCTCAGAGGGATTCACACAGACAATGAACATTCTCCTGTCAGCCAACGTGAAGTTACTGGACCAACAGGAGGAGGATGGGGTCTGGAAATCATTTAACACTGTTCAAGTCCAATATATATTGACCACTATACGTCTAGTTGACCAGTGTCCCCCAGGGCTCTATACTAGAACCGCTGCTTTATTGTGCTCTCTCTAGACAAAACTCTCTTTGCCTAAATCTATTTTGCCGAAGAGTGGGAGGGTGAGCGCGTGGACGGGTGGGAAATGAGGGGTATTTATGCATTGCATGTATGTTGTTCATGAATAATGAACTCACATGGGAGGGAGTTTTGTTTAAAACCCAAAAAAACAGATCTGTCTGTCTATCTCTCTCTTATATATATATATATATATATATATATATATATATATATATATATATATATATATATGTGTGTGTGTGTGTGTGTGTGTGTGTGTGTGTGTGTTTGGCAGTACATTTGACTAGTAATTCCAAGTCCAATTTATAGACGTATACATGTACTACATACTGTACAGCAAACTGCACATACATAAGTATGGCCTTACTGTATGTGTTGTCACACCAGAACACAGCACTCCACCTCGCAGCCAGAGAAGGACACGTTTCTGTGGTGAAGCTCATGCTGACCCGGGGGGCGGAGTTTCTGTTAAATAAGAACTCCGCTTCTTTTCTACATGACGCAGTGAGAAACGGGAAAACGGATGTGGTCATTGCTTTGATCGACAGCCACAGGTATGTATGCAACTGTCTCTGAGTTGTTAAATAATACATTGAACTAATGTGCAGTAATGTATGTTGCCCATACCAACATATTTTGTTCCATGTCATGTTGACTGACCATGGCCATGATATTTGACATTTTCGAACCCAAGCCAAATCCTCACTCCAGAGCAGTACTGATCATCCCTACTAGTTTAATGAAAATCTTCAGAATCAAAGTGTGACCTTGACTTTGTCCCAAGGTTAAACATCTATTAGGATATCTGCCTGCCTAATGTTTCTCAGAGGTTTTTCTCCTCTGAGATGGGAGAGGCTTGGAATTAGGCAAGTTTTTAAGGCAGTCTACTGAGTATCCCTACAAGTAGTCCCTACAAAAATAATACCCAAATTAGGAAGTAAACAAACATTGTAGTAATCAGTTCATCTCATGTCTACATGCTCAATATGTCATGTGTTGTTTACTACATATCTGTGTTTACAGATTAACTGATGCCATGAGAACATTCAACCATGCCTCTGCCAGGCGATGTCCAATAGAGGACATGATTGAGTTTCTGCCTGAGACGTTCAAGGTAAGATAAAATCACACCTCTGTGAAGTGAGGGACGCTCTTATTATCATACTTACATCATCATACATCACATTCTGCTCAGCCAATGAAATCATCAGCCAATGTTTGTGTTCACACAGACCCACAAAGCTGGGCATAGGAGGGGCTGGCGCCCCTGAGAAATAGACATAAGCTGCATGGCCTGGCAGTTGGGTCCATTATGCTGCATATATTATGCCATATTCAGGTTCATATATGTGTGTATAATATATAGGAAATATATGTCTACTTATGCAATTTATATTTCCATGTGGGGGGGTTGCCTCCGCGACCGCTAGGTCGGGAGGTAACAGGGGGTGCATGGCCAAAAAGGTTTGGGAACCGCTGGTCTAAACCTAAATGTATCTGCCATTTCTCACATAGTACCTCTTGGACCGCTGTATGATTGAGTCCGGTGACGATTCCAGCAGCCCTGAGCACAATGTACATAATCAAAACAAAGCATTCCCATCATCACATTTTCTTGATATCAGAGTTGTAACGCATGCAGAAACTGCAAAACAAAAATATGTTTATTTCTGTGGTGTAGATCGAATACAACTTCGGTTGGCTCCAGGCGCCTGTTGCACTGAAGAAGCATTCAAAAATAGACAAAACTCTGTGGGTCCAGCCACTAAAGGCACTGAATGTAAGCGGTCCTCTCTATTTTAACTCAATTTAACTGTGTTAGAATGCACAATGAACACTAGTCCTGGAACATGACCTGACAGTCATGAAGCAACTTCACCATGTTTTGCACACCTTGCTATACATTTACAACATTAACGTCTACATAAATGTTCTGATTTAAAATATAAAGTGCTCACCCCAGGACCACGCATGTTACAATTTTGCTCGGGCAGGTATTGTCAACCGTGCCTTCCGTATTGGTCAATACGGAAGGCAGTTTAATCTGATCGCCAGCCATTTTCTCAGTTTTTTCATGCATTCAACTAAACGCAACCCGGTTGGGAGGTGTATTGCACTCTGATACATTAAAACTTTTTGAAAAAATGGCCACCGATCAGATTTTATTGAACGATACAGAAGGCACAGGTGCTAATACCCACCTGATCAAATTTGTAACATCCGTGGCCCGCAAAACAGACCGCTCTGCCATGACACTCGTGAAGGACGAGCGTCATGTGAACCATGGCTAAATCCATGGCTGACTGATATTCAGCATCCAGCCCTCCAGCTGTCAAACTTGCATCCACTTTTTTACAAAGTGGCATTAGATTGTTAAGCACAATCAGATGTAAAAAGTTATTTCTTGCTGAATGTCTGTCTGCATGTTGTTCCCCAATATTCCCCTGGAATACTCACTCAAATCCTTCTCCACAGCTAATGGTGCAGTATAAACGCATAGAGCTTCTCACCCACCCTGTTTGCCACAAATACCTGGAAATGAAGTGGTTGGTATTCAGCACACTATAACACCTAAGATTATTCTTATTATTCTAACATGTTGCAACACATAATAATAATCTACAGCACCACCGATCCCTTGTTGTTAACTCTGAAAGTCCTTCCACATCTCTGTAGTTGCTATATTGCTATACTGCTGCTGTATGTGCCTTTTCTATTCTTTTCACATGTACAGGTTGGCCTATGGGAGCATGGCTCATGTGCTCAACATGTTGGTTTACCTGTTAGGGCTGCTGCCCCTTACATATCTTATAGTGAACCTGAAGCCCACGTTGAACATGACCGACACAGGCACCCCAACGGTCATCATGGTGCCCATACGCTTTACTGAGGTACGGCTGGAGATGGTGTTAATGTATAATGTATAGAAAAGAGAAGAAGCTCTCTTACTTCAGGCACACACTCCGCAGTGAGCCAAGTTTGTGCTTAAAATGCTTCTGTAGTTGAGGGCATAATGTTATTTCATTACAAAAAAGAATAAATTAAAGAAAATCTATGTTGGCAAAGGCTAAAATGTTTCTTGAGTCCAAAAGGCTGTAATTGCTTATTGGGGCAACTTTAATGACTACATGAAGAATATCCATATATATATATGGACACCCCAGATAAGTGGAATATATACAGTATAACAGAGGGGATGTCATCCTACTGAGTACACAGTAGCAACTAATCTAATATTCATTCATGTAAGTTGTAACGATCAAACATTGTATTCAAATGTCTTTCACTTGCTGTATGTGTCTATAGGCTAGAAATAGCCAGTGATTTATGTGGCCTTGTTGTTGGTCAGATCTGCTTGCCTTTGTCTAGACCATTTTACGTCCTGTTATCTTTAATGGCTTACTCAGCCCCATAGCCCAGCATATTAAGTCCATTTTGATGAAGAATCTGTCACATTTTCCAAAAATATTATAATATATTATAGTTTTGACTATAATCCCCCAACCCCCTTCCCAACCATCAGCCATTTCAAAATGGCTGTAGGCAAAATACATTTTATGTGGTTTCTGACCTGGATTGTGATTTTTTTATAGTTTTAATAGTTGCTTTCTTTTATCCTTTTGCACCGTGTGTGGGTGTGAGACATTTCTTTCTTCACTCAACAGCAAGACCCATTGTTGTCCATCTCTATGGTGCTGGTGCTGGTCATGAACATCTTTGCCATGGGGAAGGAAGTGATCCAGATATTTCAACAGGTAAGTTTGTTGTTGTTGATGTTGTTGTAACTGCCAACATTTCCCCTAAAGCTGCATCTCAAACTATGGCCCTGGCTGTACAGTAAAGCCCCAAGAAAGCATGAAGGGCTCTATATGTCTGTGGAACCAACTACCGCTGGAAATTAGACAGACTACTTCAGTGTCCACTTTTAAAAGACTAGTAAAAAGTAATTATATATGGATTTTACGGTTACATTCCGCCACCAGTGCCTGGAATGCACAGAAAAGGCTATGAAGAAGACCCTGCGATTTGCCCCTGTGAAGGAAGTAGTAATCGGCCATGTTCGAGCCAGAGTCGCGGCCGTGATCTAGCGATAGAAATGCTAAAATGCTAACCGGGAGGTCGGATTCATGTTTAATTAAGCTCCTAACATTGTCCTTTACCTCAATCTGAGCCCTAAGCCACTAAAGATCGTGTGCATGTGTGCACTAGAGCTCTTCACCGGGTCCCCCGACACTTAAAATACCCGAGTGGACCCGAGACCCGCACGGTTCGGAGCCGTGTTTTATCGTAATCACTTGGGCAGGGTCGGAATCGTCCGTATCCCCCGCAGATCTCGGGTCTGTCAATCATTATGCTGGTTTAGGATCAGCAGCGCAAGGCAAGCCCCGTCCTGGTATGCCTTGCACTGATTTGAATGAAAACACTGGTGTGCAATCATACTTTATATTAGGGATGTCCTGATCACGTTTTTTTTGCTCCCGATCCGATTTCGATCATTTGATTTTGAGACATACCATTACCGATCTTTCCCATTCCGATCTTTATATTTTTAATATAACACTAATGCCATATCAAATATCCTAATGTGTGTCACTCTAGTGTAGTCTGTTGTGTTGCAGGGATTGCATTTCCTTTGTTTTCATCATAGGTGTCTTTCATGCCTTTCACGAGTCTTTGGGCCGATTCATACTCATGTTACTGAAAATTTCTGACGAGCCGAAATCATTTCGGCACTACAGCGCCGAAACAGCGGTAAAATAGGAGTATGAATCGGCCCTTAGTTTGATGATCTCTGACTGGGACCAGAAGGAAAACAACTAGGATAAACACAACATAGTTTTTACAAAATCTCATTGGTTATACATCTTTCTTTGAGATTAGACAATTAAAAATCCAATCTTTTCTCCCCGATTACGATCTTTTGAAAATCATGAGATCGGAGCGGATTTCCGATCACCCAATCCGATGGGGAAAACCCTACTTTATATCACGGAAGTCTGAATCGGTTTTGGTTTAACAATTTGAAAATGTTTTCGGAACAGGTCGGAATCGGTAAAATGTCACAGATTAATTTCGGATTTCGGGACCATTTTTTTGTGTGCACTGAGTTTTTGGATTTCGATGACATCACACCATGGAAGCAAGCATTGCCTAGCGATGGGAAGCTAAAATACGGTAAAAATTATATTATTATTTCTGGATTAATACTCTTATCAAATCTCGTGTTCTCGTGTTTGGCACAGCAGGGTTTAACCCATTCTGGGCGGGAACCCCTTTTAGTGTTTTATCTAAGCATTATGTTGTACTTTAGCTATTGAAAAATAGCAGATCTACAAGCTCATAGCGTGCCACTCGGTGGCTTGTAGGTCTGCTATTTTTGAAAAATCGTAAAAATGCGGCACAAATCTTTGAATATATATTCTTTCAGAGCGAACATTTTATTTATTTCGACGTCAGGCCTAAATGGGTGTTAATTTGCTTTTGTTGTTAATTTCTATCACTGAATTGAATTGCCTGCCTGTTCATGATAAGATGAACAACGCTGTGTAAACAGGCAGTATGGCTATGAGTAAAATGATAAAAAGGGCAAAATGACAAAATATTAATGACACAGCCTGGGCCAAAGTTCAGGAGGATATGGGACATTGACCACTGGGCATTTGTTTGTAAACAGATAATTTATCCAACACCATGTGTCTTCAAATTTGGATCTAATTTTTTCTAATTTAAGAAAGTGGAGTACATCTCTAATCCAGTGAAGATGGGTTGGGGGAGCAGAGAACTTCCATTTCATCAGAATTAGACGCCTAGCTAAGAGAGTGGTAAAGGCCACCAAATGAGCTTTGTATTTTGGCAGAGAAATTCCAAAAATAGCCGTCATTACATTTGGTTCAAACGGTATCCCAACACTCCTTGACACAGTGTCAAAGATCTCAGTCCAATATCTACGTAAAGAAGTGCATGACCAAAACATATGTATATACGTGGCAGGGGCCGAGCGACACCTATCACACAGGGGATCAATATCACCATATATTTTGGATAACCTAACTTTAGTGAAATGTACACGATGGATAATTTTGCACAAATGGAAGAAGAGTGGACAAGATGTAAAATATCTTCCCAAACATCATCTGCGAATCTGAAGATATCGAAAGAAATGTTGATTTGAAAGGGAATATTTTTCAGATAGCCGTTGAAAGGAGGCAAATACATTGCCAATATACAGATCCCTGAGATTCGTAATACCAAGTGATGACCATAAAGAGAAGGCATTATCACTCAAAGATGGATGGAATAAAGGGTTTGCTGCTATTGGGGCGAAGAAGAGACCAAAGTGGCGCCTGAATTGATTCCACATTTTTTGTGTGGATTTGACAATAATATTCTTAGAATAGGAGGTAAGAGAAAAACGAATGGGGGTATGAATAAGAGCAGTCAACTAAGATTTCATTTCAGTCCAATCACGTAAAGGTGATTTCTCCAACATCAGCCAATGTTGCAAAATTCTAAGATTGGCCGCCCAGTAATAAAACCTAAAGTACCCACTCTGAGGTCTGGGTCTTTGTAATAATGTTTTACTGATCCTGGGAACTTTTTTTTATCACCATTTGGCATTGCCTTGCTTGGCCCTGCTGGAACTTTGAGAGAAAAGTACATACTATTACCTTATACCTGATACTAAAGGCAAAGAAATTGTGTTAGAGCAGGGGTTCTCAACCCATGGGTCGCGACCCCTCGGGGGGTCGCCAAATTATTTTGGGGGGTCCCCAAATGGATAAGAAAACAAATATATATATTTTTTTTTTCAACTGAATGGCTGGAAATTAAGAGTTTACATAGTACATAGTTCCTTAATGATTATATCTGGTTTAAGTATTAATTTATGATATATTTTCTCTATTATTAAGGTTATTTTTGCAGTCAGTTTGTATTGGTGGTGGGGAGGGGAGCGGGGCAGGGGTCGCAAGACATGGCCAAAGCATTTCCGGGGGTCCCCAGCCATAAACGTTGAGAACCCCTGTGTTAGAGACGTGGCCTATTGAGTAGGCTACTATTTACTAGAAAGGCAGCAACAGTCTAATAAATAGTGCTGATGTCAGGACCCTTATTGTGTCTATTTTCTTTTTCTGTAAAAACCCATGTAACCCACCCATCCATGTAAAAGCGTTGGAATTACTTAAAGGATCCTAGCAACGAAATGGACTGGGGTACAGCTATCGGATCGCTTTGCTTCGTCATTCCACTCTTCTTAAACCTTGAAGGTTCCATTCACTGGCAAGTTGGGGCAGTGGCAGTATTCCTGTACTGGTTTGGCTTTCTCTTTTATTTCCGGAGGTAAATTCCATGAAATTACAGTAGCTTATCAGTATACAGTACTCTTTTGTATAAATTCTGTACTGTATGTTTAGTATGTACAGCAACACCTAAATGCACATAATCAAATTTTATGATTCTTACTGCCATGCATGAAACAGGTCCATGAACTGACATGATTCCTTTGTTAAGATTGTTATAGGCTACTAACATTCTCTACTATTTCCACAGGTTTGAACATTCAGGGATTTACGTAGTGATGCTCTTCGAGATCATGAAGACAATGTTACGCATTTTACTACTGTTAGGACTCCTGACGTTAGCCTATGGTTTGCTTTTCTATGCACTGATGCTCAAACAGGTAAGAGATGAAAATCCAAGCAGATTCTGTTCGTATACCAACAGCAATAGTTAGCTTTCGTTCTGGGTGGGTATAAAACGTCTGAGACATCCATATGACCTTTCTCTTTAGTACAGTTTGCCTTGTTCACGTATAGTCCAGACCACAAGTGAGCTTCTCGTTAGTTGTCTCGCCACAGCTAGGTCAAGGTTCAAGGACAGTCCAGGGACTGGAGAAGGAAAGGCCGGGCAAGGGGGTAAACCGGGGTAATTACCTCGACATGACTTATCTTTTTTTGTGACAAATCTTGTCTCAGTTGTGATCGCTGTTGCATGAAAAATGACCTTGGAGTAATACCAAGAGGCTTCATGACCAGACACAAACACTTGAATAATGGCAGACAACAGGCAGCATGTATATGTTTTTAGGTAATTGATTATTCAATTACAAGGGGGTATTAAGAATTCCAAGAATTCTCAGTGTGTGTGTGTGTGTGTGTGTGTGTGTGTGTGTGTGTGTGTGTGTGTGTGTGTGTGTGTGTGTGTGTGTGTGTGTGTGTGTGTGTGTGTGTGTGTGTGTGTGTGTGTGTATATTATTGTTATGGCTCTTTGGAATTTGACAACTGCATTGTTTAAATGTATGACTGTAATAAATTGTTTTGTTAAGAAATTAATAACCTATTAATTAACTATTTTATCATGGCAGAGGGAATTTTCGACTTTGGCTCTCTCAGTGATGCAAACCTTTGTGATGATGGTCGGGGAACTGAACTACCAAAGCAACTTCCTAGATGATTATATCACCAATGAGCTTGCATTTGCTCCAGTGACATATCTGCTTCTTGTGAACTTCATTTTTATCATGCCAATATTGCTGATGAACCTAATGGTAAGCATGTCTTCATTCTATAGTTCTACCATATGGTTTTCTAAATGCACATTTAATGTCATTTCAATGAGGCATATTAGGAAAGGACGTTATTTCAGTGCTTTGAATCAACTGATTCATTGTTGATGCCTACACTTTTACAGAAAGAGGGGTGTCAATGGTACTTTACACTTGCAGTGAACACAGTGAAAATGTATGCTTTTATTGTCACTTTGGCTATGTTGCAGATTGGTTTGGCAGTTGGAGACATTGCTGAAGTACAAAGAAATGCAGCCCTGAAAAGAATTGCCATGCAGGTGGGTATGTGGCAAATTAACTGTCTGAAATTTGATTAGAGGTATTTTTTTAAAGCACCATTTGCCCAATGTTGTGTCCATAGAATACCTCATTTCTCATTAAACAAGACTGCTAGCGGGCTCTAGCAGCCATGTTGCTCCTTACACCCACCCATACCAAAGTTTGAACCAATGGCATGCAGAGCAGAGTTATTATAGTTTTGAAATATTAATTATCTCAGAGAGAGAGAGAGAGAGAGAGAGAGAGGCTAAATCACACATTGAGAAACAAAGCAGATGGTGATACTGCATAGTTTGATATAGACACCAAATATTTATCCTCAGTCCTTGTAACAACATAGTACTAATTTGTACAAGTTTGTTTGTTCTCCAAATGTACCTATAACTTTGAATAAGAAATTCTCTTGCTCTCTTCAGATTGAGCTCCACACCAGCCTGGAAGAAAAACTGCCTTATTGGTTGATAAAACGAGTGGACAAAGAATCCGTCATCGTCTACCCCAACCGCAAGTGTTCTAAGGTAGGCTACTTACTGTATGCACAGACTCGATGTGTTTTGCAACAGAAAACTGATGCTGAAAAATAAAGTATGATGTATCTTTAATACTCATTTGGGTTCAGCATTTGACTCTAATTTAGTAAACAGTTAATTGTTGTTTCACTTCTAATCTTATTATGAATACAGATCCATTACAGGCTATTCACGTACTTGTTTGATGACATAAACGAAGCACCTCGTATACAGATCAGTTCACAGGCCACCACTCCAATGGAAAAGGAACTCCAAAAGCAAAAATACAGGTAAACAAACTTGGGGCTAAATGATAGAACACTGGTAACTTTGAAATACACATTTGATATACTAATAACCTGACGGATGGACAAACAGTGTTTGCGAATGCATTGAGCACTTACTATGAGACCTAGCAGATCATGTCTGTCTGTCTGTGTGTCTGTCTGTCTGTCTGTCTGTCTGTCTGTCCCGCTATCCAAATATGGAGTGTGTTGCATCAGCAATCACTCAGCTCCATATATGGGCACAAAAGGGGCCAGGTCCACTCAGCTCCATATATGGGCACAAAAGGGGCCAGGTCCACATATACAGTAACAGCGGGACAGACACACAGACAGACAGACATGATCTGCAGGGTCTCAGCTGCGTTCGCTTCCCGCGTTTGCGCGTCTTACTGGTTTCTTATGTGTGTGAGCAGCCTCTAGTCTAGTGGATACAAAGCAAGCACGCCAAGAGCCTGTTTTATTACCAGGCTCACATAAAATGAAATAAGCATATTATTGTAATTGCGAATGCAGTGAGCACTTACTATGAGACCTAGCAGATCATGTCTGTCTGTCTGTGTGTCTGTCTGTCTGTCTGTGTGTCTGTCCCGCTATCCAAATATGGAGTGTGTTGCCATCAGCAATCACTCAGCTCCATATATGGGCACAAAAGGGGCCAGGTCCACTCAGCTCCATATATGGGCACAAAAGGGGCACCATATAAGGAGTCCCCAAAGCAGCTATATGTCCAAAACCCAAATATGTACGAGCTGCGTTCGCTTCCCGCGTTTGCGCGTCTTACTCGTCCATATTATAAACAATATCCAATACAACACACCAGGACTATACAAAAAGAATGAAGGGGATACAAATACTACCCAGGCCAGGATATGAATCAAAGTCAGGATCTGAGCCAAATTCACCATATTCACATGTATGGCCGTTTTGCCCTTACTCACCACCGCCTGGGTAAGACTTGAGAAATGACTGAATATTATGTTCAGCTAGCTTCGCGTAGCGATAATGATATTATTATTATCTCGTACCTCTCAGTGTTAGATTTTTTTTTCTGCAATGTCCTGCCCCATATTTACATACTGGGCCCTGGTTGGTTATAGCCTGGTTCCTGACTAATCTGCTTGGCTCATCACCATTTCAGCCGTGAAGTCCTCCCACAATTGAGAGGGGACTTAATCTGTCTGGGGCAATATACATTGCAAAGGCAGATGAAGGCTGGCTATGCACGGCTAATGTTCAGTGGCATACATTCTGTCTTACATTCTCTTTTCCAGACTGAAGGAGATGTCCAGCGTGATCGAGAAACAGCACAATCTCCTTAAGCTGATCATCCAGAAGATGGAGATATCATCAGAGGTAGACGAGTACGACGGCCCCACAGATGTCAAAGGTAGCAAGTGGACAGAACTTAGACAAAGTCAATTACGGGGACAGAGTTCATCGAAGTGGACCCCTGTGCTGAAGGCTATTGAGGGCAAGAAACAGTCTAAAAAAGAATGTAACATGTAGTTACAAATACAATGAATTACATATATTGATGGCACAAGCATTGATATTACTTACTAAAACAATGCAATGAAAAATATAGCACTTCTTCACACCCTGAAGAAGACCTATATTGTGTCGAAACATTAGTTACAAATAAAAGAAAAAAGGTTGGCTACGAGATGTGCTGTAAAATAAAATAAAAAAGGGTTAATGGATCGTGGCTACGAGCTGTGCAACCTCAGTTACAGTATACAATATGCATGGTAAGCACCTCCTCACTACTGCTGTGTCTTGTTCCATTGTTTGTTTGATGTACAGTATTTACCCTTATATTTATTAGGGCTAAGTAAAAATATGATACTCACAGTATATCCTGTGGCACTGTGTTCTATACGCTTGTATGTGGCATATTGGCATACTAACTGTCAAGACTACGGTAACTACGGTATAATTGCTTCATTCATTGTCTTGTGATACCTGTATGTATTTGTGCCTCCATGTCGAATCTCTGTACTGCAGTAGCACACATACAGTATAACTAACCTCATCTCACCTGTTCTGTTGTTCCAAGTCACTATCTTCTGTAAAATGGAATGCATGTACAGTACTTTGTGCAGTTGTGTGGGGAATTGTGCCATTTGTCTTTTAACTTCAGCTAAAATGAAGTCATAGTTATCTGAAATGATTATTACAATATAAAACTACATACCGTGCTGTACAATGACCTTAGTGTTTGTATACCTGCAACTCCAACCCAACTGTAAAGACCTCAGATACATCTCTCTCTCGCTCTCTCTGGAAGAATGAGCATGTAAATTCAAACTGGCCTCAGCTCACAATACTGTCTTTTGAATCAAATCATATAAAAAGAGGGTCCACATCTGTCAGAGATCTGTACAGAGAACCATGCCATTATGTCCCAGAGGTAAACAACAGGCTAACAGGAAAGTCTCACCCTGAGGTCTTTGACAAAATCTGTTCTCTGAGTAAAATGTTATAGTTACATCGAAACGTTGTCCTTTTTACCTGCACCCTGTTGAATAAAGGCTTTAACTGTCCAAGTTTGCTCCAGTGCCTTCCTTCCAACTGTTCTCAGGCTCTGTAGTCACACTATGGTTTCTCACACATCAATCTCACAGTCAGACTGGCTATTTAATGCACATATAGTATGGTGCTCCATGGGCATTATGTATTTGTAATGGGTAACTGGATTATATGGTGATACAGGATATGCTTTTGAATTGATAAGTGCCAATCTAAGTAGTGTTGGGTGAATATTCAATCCTATCAGACAAAAATCAAATGCTGTAAAGATGAGGAGTAAATATGGAGATAGGAAGATCGCTCTTTAACTATTTCACAAAAGTAGAATTTCCGCCTAAATTAATGTATGTTTTAAGGACAATATTTCAGTATGACTTTAGGTAAATTACATTCTGACTCTTTAGTGAAGTAGGCTAATTTTATGAAGATAAGAGTGGGCATTCTCAAGTTACATTCTTGTCCCTTTTGCCCTATTCGGCTGTCCTTTTTCAGTGATTGAAAAAAATTTGCCAAAAGAGCTGAATTTTGCCCCAAAATAAAAATTCACAAAAATCCATTTCATTAATGGGAGACCCTAAAGATAAGAAGCTAGACTACACCGTTTTGGCATACAGTAGCCCTCTATATTGCCAAGTTTCGCGAAAACCGACTGCACGGTTAAGCCAGAACTGCTATTTTTGGCGGAAGGAAAAGAAGAGGAAGAAAAAAAAACAGACAAATACAATACTGGACAAAGAAGTCCCTTCGGGCTTGGGACCTTAAATATAAAACAATAACGGTGGTTCATAACAACTCAACTCACAGGCGTCCACGGATGGAGTGGATACAGTGTTGCCAGTGAAAAATGTCTTACAAAGAGAAATCACCATTTGCCATTGCCTTGCATGGCCCTGCTGGAACTTCGAGGGGAAAAGTACATCCTATTACCTGGTACCTGATACTAAAGGCAAAGAAATTGCGTATATTGAGCACTATTCACTAGAAAGGCAGCAATAGTCTAATAAATAGTGCTGAAGTCAGGACCCTAATTGTGTCTATTTTCATTTCTTTTTCTGCTTTTTCCCTCCATGTAAAAGCGTTGGAATTACCTCAAGGATCCTTGCAACCCGGTGGACTGGGGTGCAGCTATCGGATCGCTTTGCTTCATCATTCCACTCTTCTTAAATATTGAAGGTTCCATTCACTGGCAAGTCGGGGCTGTGTCAATTCTCTACTCCTGGGTTGCCTTTCTCTTTTATTTCCGGAGGTAAAGTCCATCAAATTACAGTAACTTATCAGTATACAGTACTCTTTTGTATAAATTCTAGGTATGTTTAATTTCTGTACAGCAACACCTAAATGCACACAATCAAGTTTTATGTTTCTTTACTTCGAATTCCATGCATGAAACGGGTCCATGAACCACAAATCGATCATGTCAGTACATGATTAATTTGTCAGGATTGCTAGGCGACTAACGGGTATCCTCCTGTGTTTCCACAGGTTTGAACATTCAGGGATTTACATAGTGATGCTCTCTGAGATCATGAAGACAGCGAAGAAAATCGTACTACTGTTTGGGCTTCTGACGTTCGCCTATGGTTTGATGTTCTATGCACTGATGCTCAAAGAGGTAAGAGATGAAAATACAAGCAGACTCTGTTCGTATAGCAACAGCGATAGTTAGCTTTTGTTCTGGCTGGGACTGTGAATCGTCTGAGACATGACCTTTGTGTGTACAATAGTACAGTATTCCTTGTTCACGTATAGTTCAGACCATAAGTGAGCTTCTGGTTAGTTGTCTCGCCACAGCTGGTTCAAGGACAGTCCAGGGACTAGAGAAGGAATGGCTGGGCAAGGGGTAAACCGGTGCATAGGACAGAACACTGGATTGACAGGACAGGACAGAACAAGTCAGGTTAAAAACAATGAACTGGCCGGCAGGGAAGGGTAAGACGGAAACGAACAGAACGAAAGTAACGGACAGTTTAGGTCTGGGCAAGACAGGGCAGGATAGAAAAATTACTGGGGAAATCCAAACGGGCTATGGGAATAGTGGACATGAAACAGGCAGGAAAGTTAGACGAGGGAGATAAACCAGCTAACTGGCAGTCATGGGAAAACAGATTCCATTTTTCAAGATTCAATATGTTTGTCACAGATACAAGTACAAAAAACTTAGGTTGGGGCACTCCATAATACGCATAAATAAATAACAATACAAAACTTATCTAAAAGGCTCAGATCAGCATACAAGGCCGTAATACATAACACAGAAAAGTTCATTGTTCATTTAGGCTTGTTTAGCAGTCTTACAGCCTAGGGGAGAAAACAGCTCTTCAGTCTGCAACAGTATGGTCAGTATATTGGCGTCTTGGCAGTCTGCTGTGTCCTTCAATCTATCATTTCAGTAAAACAGATGTCCATTTGAAACAGTTGAGAATTTTAAATTAGACTGATTCTCAATTACCTTGACATGATTTATTTTTTATTGTAACAAATCTTGTCTCAGTTCCCTTTCCCTCAGAGGCACATACATTTTAGTGTACAGGTGATCGCTGTTGCATGAGAAATTACCTTGGAGTAATACCAAGAGGCTTTATGACCAGACACAAACACTTGAATAATATCAGACAACCTCACATCTCAACGTATAATATTGATTAATCAATTACAAAGGGATCAAGACTTATTTGGCAATTATTCCAATAATTCTCAATGTGTATATTATTGTTATGGCTCTTTGGATTTTGACAACTGCATTGTTTAAATGTATGACTGTAATACATTGCTTTGTTAAGAAATTATTTATTAATTAGAATTATTATTTTATCATGGCAGAAAGAATTTTCGACTTTGCCTCTCTCAGTGATGCAAACCTTTGCGATGATGGTCGGGGAACTGAACTACCAAAGCAACTTCCTAGATGGTTATTTCACCAATGAGCTTGCATTTGCTCCATTGACATATCTGCTTCTTGTGAACTTCATTTTTATCATGCCAATATTGCTGATGAACCTAATGGTAAGCATGTCTTCATTCTATAGTTCTACCATATGGTTTTCTAAATGCATATTTAATGTTATTTCAATGAGGCACGTTATTTCAGTGCTTTGAATCAACTGATTTATTGTTGATGCCTACACTTTTACAGAAAGAGGGGTGTCAATGGTACTTTATGATACTTGCTGAACAGTGAAAATGTATGCTTTTATTGTTACTTTGGCAATATGTTGCAGGTTGGTTTAGCGGTTGGAGACATTGCTGAAGTACAAAGAAATGCAGCACTGCAAGTAATTACCATGCAGGTGGGTATGTGACAAATGAACTGTCTGAAATTAGATTTGTCTCATTTAAAACATGGCCATGTTGCTCCTTGAGTTATTACAGTTTTTAAATATGAATTATCTCAGAGAGAAAGAGAGAGAGAGAGAGAGAGAGAGAGAGAGAGAGAGAGAGAGAGAGAGAGGGGCTAAATCACACACTGAGGGGCCAACAATCTGCACCATCTGCAACAATGCAGATGGTGATATACATTTTAAATGCATAGTTTGATTGATATAGACACTAAATACTTATCCTCAGTCCTTGTAACAACATAGTACTAATTTGTATGAGTTTGTTCTCAAAATGTTCCTGTAACTTTGAATAAGAAATGCTCTTGCTCTTCAGATTGAGCTCCACACCAGCCTGGAAGAAAAACTGCCTTATTGGTTGATAAAACGAGTGGACAAAGGCTCCGTCATCGTCTACCCCAACCGCAAGTGTTCTAAGGTAGGCTACTTACTGTATGCACAGACTCGATGTGTTTTGCAACAGAAAACTGATGCTGAAAAATTAAGTATATGATGTATCTTTAATACTCATTTGGGTTCAGCATTTGACTCTATAGGCCATCAGTCTCATTTCGTAAACAGTTCATTGTTAGTTGTTTCACTTCTAATCTTATTATTATGAATACAGTTCTATTACAGGCTATTTGCGTACTTGTTCGATGACATGAATGAAGCACCTCGTATACAGATCAGTTCACAGGCCACCACTCCAATGGAAAAGGAACTCCAAAAGCAAAAATACAGGTAAACAAACTTGGGGTTAAACTCTGTCTGTCTGACAAATACGGCACACTGCATAATTGTCTAAGAAGTACTGGTAGGACGAACAAACACAGCAGCCTCTAGTATAGTGGAGACAAAGCAAGCACACCAAGAGCTTTCTTAGCAGGCTCACATAAAATTAAAGCATATTATTGTAATCACTATTCATCCAGTACAACATACCAGGACTATACAAAAAAAGGAAGGGGATAAAAAATACTACTATGGATATGAATAAGTCAGGATCTGAGCCAAATTCACCATATTCACATATGGCCGTTTTGCCCTTACTCGCCCGGGTAAGACTTGAGAAATGGCTGAATATTATGTTCAGTGGCATACATTCTCTTTTCCAGACTGAAAGAGATGTCCAGCGTGATCGAGAAACAGCACAATCTCCTTAAACTGATCATCCAGAAGATGGAGATATCATCAGAGGTAGACGAGTACGACGGCCCCACAGATGTCAAAGGTAGCAAGTGGACAGAACTTAGACAAAGTCAATTAAGGCAAAGTCAATTAAGGGGACAGAGTTCATCGAAGTGGACCCCTGTGTTGAAGGCTATTGAGGGCAAGAAACAGTCTGAAAAAGAATGTAACATGTAATCCTGTGGTCAGGCTCCTACTTGGCCTCACCCCCCGAACCCACCTCACCCCTGCCCACTTTGACAGGCTGGGATGGCTTAGGGTCGACGACAGAGTACAGCATCTTGCAATGGGTCTGGTCCACAAGATTCGATACACCACCAAGATACCCATGTACCTGTCTAAATACTTCCTTAATGTAAACGAAGTCCACACCCACAACACCAGAGGGAGTGCAACAAACCATGTACAACCCAGATTCGGCACAAACAAGGGACTAAATTATTTTCGCTCCTATGCCACCAAAATGTGGAACGCCCTACCAACAGTCATTAAGACATGTGAATCCATTGGCTCTTTCAAAACTGCTCTCAAAGGGCACCTACGGATGGCTGCAATTCGAAACTGGTCTCTGTAAAAGCTGAATTCTTATCTGGATTGTACTATGTTTTTGTATGGACGTGGTGTTGGGTGCCTGCACATATGCACACATGGCATCAACGCATGGTGTTGTGTGCAGGCGCCCTACACTCTGTCTTTCGTTTTCTTTTATCCCCCTGTTCCCCTCACTGTATATTTATTTTTTCCCTTTTCGCTTCCTATATGATGAATTCCTGTTCTGTTCTTTAACTACATAGAAGTGTCTATTTGTTTGTCTCTAAATGTTTTGATGAATTGAACAATGTGGACCCTGTTGTAAACAAGTGTAAGGCTTAATTGGGTCGTCCACTCACAGTTAACAGTCTTTGTATTGAGTTTGTGCTTGAAATGTACTGTAATTCTGCAAACTGTTAATAAATATTTCAATCAATCAATCAATCAATCACAATACAATGAATTACATGATGGCACAAGCATTGTGCCTTAAACATTACTTAAAACAATGCAATGAAAAATATAGCTGCCAGTGGAACACATTCATTTACAATGTTTATTGTACTGTATATTCCT
This sequence comes from Protomyctophum bolini, assembly GCF_963924005.1. NCBI lineage: Eukaryota > Metazoa > Chordata > Actinopteri > Myctophiformes > Myctophidae > Protomyctophum > Protomyctophum bolini. The sequence continues at coordinate 10,821,383 of NC_137882.1, read as the reverse complement.
CTATATAAATGTAGCTGCATGAGGACAGTCCAGCTTTTGAAACATGTCAGGTTTGGTTGATGCATTTGTTGCAAAGAAAAGAGATCACACAGATCAAAGCGACCGACAATGCAACTTTTTTTAAAAAATTATTTTACCAAATTTAGGTCTTCTTCACACCCTGAAGCCAAGAAGACCTACGTATATTGTGTCGAAACGTTGGTTAAAAAGAAAAGAAAAAAGGGTTAGCTACGAGTTGTGCGGTAAAATAAAAAGGGTTATTGCATCGTGGCTACGATATGTGCGACAGTTATATTTCTATTTTCTCCCATGGTCAGCACCTCCTCCTCACTACTGCTGTGCGCTCCTGTTCCATTGTTTGGTTGATTTACAGTATTTAGAGTGTTCGTAGAGTACAAAGATGATACTCACAGTATTTTCTATAAGCTTGTCTGTGGCATATTGGCATACTAACTATTAAGACTGTGTTGGGTAACTACGGTAGAATTGATTGCTTCATTCATTGTCTTGTGATACCTGTATCTATTTGTGCCTCCATGTCGAATCTCTGTACTGCAGTAGCACACATGTATGTACTGTACTTTGTGCAGTTGTGTGGGGAATTTGTCTTTTAACTTCAGCTAAAATGAAGGCATAGTTATCTGAAATGATTATTACAATATAAACTACACACTGTGCTGTACAATGACCTCAGTGTTTATATGTTTGTGTACCTGCATTATGTCTGTGTTCAAGCATGCAAACATGTATCGGTTTCTAATGAGAGGGCGGGGACATGAATATTAAGGAGGATAATACACAGATGACTAATCTCCAGGATATTTCAACCCAACTGCAAAGACCTCAGATACATTGGTCTCTCTCTCTCTCACTCTCTCTGGAAGAATGAGCCTGTAAATTCAAACTGTCCCCTGGAAGTCGTCATCTGAATATCGATAAAGGTCATTATTCTGTAGCACATGCATTACTATGTCAGCAAATCATGATGCAGAAATTCTGTATTCGGGCAGATATTACCTGAGACACACTGATGTAAAACAGCTCACAATACAGTTTTTGAATCAAATTATATAAAAATGAGGGTCCACATCTGTCAGAGATCTGTACAGAGAACCATGCCATTATGTCCCAGAGGTAAAGTTAACAACAGGCTAATAGGAAAGTCTCACCCTGAGGTCTTTGACAAACTCTTAACAACTGTTCTCAGGTTTCTCACACATCAATCTCAGTCAGGCTGATTATTTAACGCACATTTAGTGCTCCATGGGCATTATGTGTTGGTAATGGGTTTGGACTGCGTTATATGGTGGTACAGGATATCCTTTTGAATTGAGTGCCAATCTAAGTAGTGTTTGGTGAATATGAAATCCTATCAGACAAAAATCAAATGCTGTAAAGTTGAGGAGTAGGAGATAGGAAGAACGCTCTTTAACTATTTGTGAGGATTTGCCTGTGACCCATACTACTAGGTCAGTGGCCTTGTGGTTAGCGCGTCTGCCCTGAGATTGGGAGATCGGAGTTCAATCTCCCAGCTAGGTCATAGCAAAGACTAGGTAGGGGTATCTCAAAATCTGAGTGTCTCTGTGTTTGGTATAGGCCTCTGCCATATTGCCAAGTTTTGCAAAAACACAACACATGCCTTGCTTGGCCCTGCTGGACTTCGAGAGAATAATTACATCCTATTACCTGGTACCTGATAGTCTGATATTAAAGGCAAAGAAATTGTTTTAGAGACATGGCATATTGAGTACAATTCACTAGAAAGGCAGCAATAGTCTAATAGTGCTGAAGTCTAGGACCCTAATTGTGTCTATTTTCTTTTCTTTTTCTGTAAAAACCCTCCATGTAAAAGCGTTGGAATTACTTCAAGGATCCTTATCCGATTCACTGGTTTGCAGCTATCGAATCGCTTTGCTTCATCATTCCACTCTTCTTAAATGTTGAAGGTTCCATTCACTGGCAATTCGGGGCATTGGCAGTTCTCCAATCCTGGGGTACCTTTGTCTTTTATTTCCGGAGGTAAAGTCCATCAAATTACAGTAACTTATCAGTATACTATTTTGTATAAATTCTGGGTACGTTTAATTTCTGTACAGCAACACCTAAATGCACACAATCAAGTTTTATGTTTCTTACTTCCATGCATGAAACGGGTCCATGAACTGACATGATTCATTTGTCAGGATTGCTAGGCGACTAACGGGTATCCTCCTGTGTTTCCACAGGTTTGAACATTCAGGGATTTACATAGTGATGCTCTATGAGATCATGAAGACAGCGCAGAAACTCTTACTACTGTTTGGGCTTCTGATGTTGGCCTATGGTTTGCTTTTCTATGCACTGATGCTCAAAGAGGTAAGAGATGAAAATCCAAGAAGATTCAACAGCGATAGTTAGCTTTTGTTCTGGCTGGGTATGAAATATCTGAGACATCCACATGACCCTTCTCTTTAGTACAGTTTGCCTTGTTCACGTATAGTCCAGACCACAAGTGAGCTTCTGTTTAGTTGTCTCGCCACAGCTGGGTCAAGGTTCAAGGACAGTCCAGGGACTGGAGAAAGAAAGGCCGGGCAAGGGGGTAAACCGGGGCACAGGACAGAACACTGGACTGACAGGGCAGGACAGGACAGAAACTAGCAAAACAAGAGTACTGGAAAGGCTTAGGGCAGAACAACACAGGGTAAAAATAGTGAACTGGTGGACAGGAAAGGGTAAGACGGAAACGGACAGAACGTACTGTAAGTAACTGGACAGTTTGGGTCTGGGCAAGACAAGACAGTACAGAATAGAAAAAGGGGATATTCAGAATGGGCTTTGGGAATAGTGGACATGAAATGGGCAGAAAGGTTAGGCAAGATAGGGTGGGAGATAAGTACATGATCGCATTGTGAAAAGTTTAAAATAACTCAGATCAGCATACAAGGCCGTAATACCACGGAAATGTTCATTGTTCATTTACTGTTTAGCAGTTTTTCAGCCTGGGAGAGAAATTCTTTCTTCAGTTTGCTACTTTGCTTGTGCTAGCTTTGATGCTCTGGTACCTCTTCCCTGAGGGCAACAGTATGAAAAGACTGTTTTGGGGGTGTGGGGGTGATGAACAGAGTACAGAACAGAGACAGGTAACGGACATTTAGGTGAACATTTAGGTGAACTAAAAATCACAATTAGTTAAACACATGGATCTGTCACCAGGGCAGGGGTGGCCTTGGCGTCTTGCCAGTCTGCTGTGTCCTTCAGTCCTATCATTTCAGTATAACAGGTGTCTAATACTGTCTATTAGAAACAGCTGAGAATGTAAAATTAGCCTGATTCTCAATTACCTTGACATGACTTATGTTTTATTGTGACAAATCTTGTCTCAGTTCCCTTTCACTCAGAAGCACACACATTTTAGTGTACATGTGATCACTGTTGCATCACCTTGGAGTAATACCAAGTGGCTTCATTACCAGACACAAACACTTGAATAATATCAGACAAGTCTGTTTTTAGGTATTTGATTAATCAATTACAAGGGGATCACAACTATTTGGCAAGTATTCCAATAATTCTCAGTGTGTATATTATTGTATTGTATATTATTATTGTATTGTATTGTATATTATTGTTATGTTATTGTTAACTGTATTCTCCGGGTAACGCACCTAAAGTCAGAGTGCGGTGGTCACATGAAGGACAACTGCATTCTTTAAATGTATGAATGGAATGAATTGCTTTGTTAAGAAATTACCTATTAATTAACTATTATTATTTTATCATGGCAGAAAGAATTTTCGACTTTGCCTCTCTCAGTGATGCAAACCTTTGTGATGATGGTCGGGGAACTGAACTACCAAAGCAACTTCCTAGATGATTATTTCACCAATGAGCTTGCATTTGCTCCATTGACATATCTGCTTCTTGTGAACTTCATTTTTATGATGCCAGTATTGGTGATGAACCTAATGGTAAGCATGTCTTCATTCTATAGTTCTACAATATGGTTTTCTAAATGCATATTTAATGTTATTTCAATGAGGCATAATAGGAAAGAACGTTATTTCAGTGCTTTGTATCAACTGATTCATTGTTGATGCCTACACTTTTACAGAAAGAGGGGTGTCAACGGTACTTTATGATACTTGAACAGTGAAAATGTATGCTTTTATTATCACTTTGGCTATGTTGCAGATTGGTTTGGTGGTTGGAGACATTGCTAAAGTACAAAGAAATGCATCCCTGAAAAGAATTGCCATGCAGGTGGGTATGTGTCTGAAGTTTGATTTGATTAAAAATAAATCATAGGGACCAATGTTGTGTCTGTAGAACGCCCCATTTCTCATTAAACAAGACTCTGAAAGCACTGCTAGCGGGCTCTAGCAGTCATGTTGCTCCTTGCACCCACCCATACCAAAGTGGTTTGAACCAATGGCATGCAGAGCAGTTATTATAGTTTTGAAATATTAGAGAGAGAGAGGGAGAGAGAGCGAGAGAGATAGAAAGGGGCAGGCTAAATCACACATTGAGGGGCCTCTAAACAATGCAGATGGTGATATCTATTCTAAATCTATGAAAATCTGTCTAAGAACTTCCTTAGCACAGAGCAAGACTGCTGCTCGCTTTGGGGCCCTGCAACTCACATCGCCACAGCGCATGGACAGCCTCAAGGAACCTAGCGCCGCACAGCCTTGTCCTCCAACCGTAATGAGCACTGCTTGCAAGCACCAACCATTTGCTTCCACTATTTTAATTTACTTCATATTCGTCTAAAAACAACACCTACTGTACCTGGGTCACCGTTTTCGCGTTCCCAGATTCAGCCTCAGGTATCAATGGGTTAAAATCGATGTCTGACAGTTTACTAAATGGAACCAAATGGACCCGTTATAGGGTTATAGGTTAGGCTAACATTCCTAATTTCCTTACCTATGACAATACTAATTAATATTGTGTGAAATATCTCATCGTTATTATTGCAATAATTTAAGACTGAAATGTGACCCGAGGCAGCCCCAAGGAGGACAAATTATATTACTTATCTACAATTTAGGCATTTAGCAGACGCTCTTCATCTGATAGGCCCGTCAATAAGACAAGACATGTACCAGTGTTCTGATAGGCCCGTCAATAAGACAAGACATGTACCAGTGTTCTGATAGGCCCGTCAATAAGACAAGACATGTACCAGTGTTCTGATAGGCCCGTCAATAAGACAAGACATGTACCAGTGTTCTGATAGGCCCGTCAATAAGACAAGACATGTCCCAGTGTTCTGACAGGCCCGTCAATAAGACAAGACATGTACCAGTGTTCTGATAGGCCCGTCAATAAGACAAGACATGTACCAGTGTTCTGACAGGCCCGTCAATAAGACAAGACATGTACCAGTGTTCTGATAGGCCCGTCAATAAGACAAGACATGTACCAGTGTTCTGATAGGCCCGTCAATAAGACAAGACATGTACCAGTGTTCTGATAGGCCCGTCAATAAGACAAGACATCTGATAGGCCCGTCACTAAGACAAGACATGTACCAGTGTTCTGATAGGCCCGTCACTAAGACAAGACATGTACCAGTGTTTTTCGTCGACGAACATTTTGAACATTTTTCGTCCACGAACATTTTGCGTAGACAGACAGCTATAACTGACACACATTAGCTAACCGTCTGTCTCCCTGACTGACACTAGTCTCTGCGTAGACAGACACACATTAGCCAGCCTTATGTCTCCCTGACACTAGTCTTTGCGTAGACAGACAGCTACATTTCACCACGAATGCAAATAAACTGCATCCTGGTATCGAGGTGACGACAGGGGGTGCAACAGAACTATTTAAAAAAAGGAATGAATGAGAACTGGAAGGTTTTCAGAAACCTTACCCACCACACTGACACCTCCCCTTTTGGAATTAGACTGCATCTCGCAGCAGAGCCACAGGGAACATTTCTGGGCCCTCTGGGGGGTGCGTGACAGACAGGCAGCCTACCACTGCCTCTCCTGCTTCTTTCTACCACCACCGCAATTTACAAAGCCATGCCAACGTTATTTGCAACGTTTAAACTTTAAACTGCTCGAACGTCACTCGACAAAACTTTTAACTACACGCGGGTGACACACTCCTCTCCAAAGTTATTTGAAAAGTTTAAACTGCTCACACGTCACTCAATTTAACTTTCAACTATGCGGGTGACACACTCCTCTCCTCCACCACCTCGTTTGCCGTGCCAGACAAATACAACAGGGTTTTTCGAGTCCCATTCAGCCCGGGACGGGGGAATTAGCAGCCACAACGTTACGTGCGTTATCGCGAGACAACAACATGAAATGAGCGGGTCCATTTGGCTACACTCCCAAAGCAATGACCGCCATCCCGTGCCGTCGGTAAAATAAATTGATAAATACATACAGAGATGCAATGACAGTTAATTACAGATATCTATCTATGACAATCTATCTTATATAATAACAATCATTTTGTGCCCAAGTTCAACCCACGTTCCCAAGATCATCCGTTAACAATTCCCTCCCAATCAATGTGATCTATTATATCGCATTACCCGTACATCATTTCTTGTTTATATTAGAATGGGTAAGGCCCTAGTATATTTTAAATGCATAGTTTGATTGATATAGACACCAAATATTTATCCTCAGTCCTTGTAACAACATAGTACTAATTTGTACAAGTTTGTTCTCCAAATGTTCCTATAACTTTAAATAAGAAATTCACTTGCTCTTCAGATTGAGCTCCACACCGGCCTGGCAGAAAAACTGCCTTATTGGTTGATAAAACGAGTGGACAAAGACTCCGTCATCGTCTACCCCAACCGCAAGAGTTCTAAGGTATGCACAGACTCGATGTGTTTTGCAACAGAAAACTGTACTGATGCTGAAAAATAAAGTACTGATGTATCTTTAAAAATCATTTGGGTTAAGCATTTGACTCTGCCGGCCATCAGTCTCATTTAGTAACCAGTTAATTGTTGTTTCACTTCTAATGTTATTCTTATGAATACAGTTCTATTACAGGCTATTCACGAACTTGTTTGATGACATGAATGAAGCACCCCGTCAACAGATCAGTTCACAGGCCACCACTCCAATGGAAAAGGAACTCCATAAGCAAAAATACAGGTAAACAAACTTGTGGTTAAATGACAAGATGGAACACTGGTAACTTTGAAATACACATTTGATATACCAATAACCATTTTAATGTCCCCTTAAATCAGAAATGTGGGTAAACATGTACATGCAATAGAAAGTAGTCTGTCTTTCTGACAAACACAGCACACTGCATAAATGTCTAAGAAGTACTGTTAGGATGGATTGTCAAACACAGCATAGCAGTGTTTTCTTATGTGTGAGCAGCCTCTAGTGGATACAAAGCAAGCACACCAAGAGCCAGTTTTCTTACCAGGCTCACATCAAATGAAGCAAGCATATTATAATAATCCATATTAGAAACACTATCCAATACAACACACCAGGACTATACAAACATAGCTGAATGCGAACGAAAATAAAAGGCTGAGAACCGAGGTTACTCAGGATATGAATAAGTCAGGATCTGAGCCAAATTCACATATGGCCGTTTTGCCCTTACTCAGCGAGTCCACCGCCATGGGTAAGACTTGAGAAATGGCTAAATATTATGTTCAGTGGCATACATTATCAGTGACAGTCTTACATTCTCTTTTCCAGACTGAAAGAGATGTCCAGCGTGATCGAGAAACAGCACAATCTCCTTAAGCTGATCATCCAGAAGATGGAGATATCATCAGAGGTAGACGAGTATGACGGCCCCACAGATGTCAAAGGTAGCAAGTGGACAGAACTTAGACAAAGTCAATTAAGGCAAAGTCAATTAAGGGGACAGAGTTCATCTAAGTGGACCTCTGTTTTGAAGACTATTGAGGCCAAGAAACTGTCTGAAAGAGAATATATTGATGTATTGATGGCACAAATCCAGCTTTAGAAACATGTCAGGTTTGGTTGATGCGTTTGTTGAAAAGAAAACAGATCGCACAGATCGTAGCGACAATGCAACTTTTTTTTTAAATTTATTTTACCATCATTTCGACACAATATAGGTCTTCTTCAGCCACTGAAGAAGAAAAAATAAAAATAAAAAGGTTAGCTATGGTAAGCTGTAAAATAAAATTAAAAGGGTTATTGCATCGTAGCTACAAGCTGTGCGACCTCTTTTCTTTACAACAGTTATATTTCTCCCATGGTCAGCACCTCCTCCTCACTACTGCTGTGCGCTCCTGTTCCATTGTTTGGTTGATGTACAGTATTTACCTTTACATTTATTAGGGTGCTGAGTAAAAAAGTGATACTCACAGTATATCCGGCTGTGGCACTGTGTACTGTACGCTTGTCTGTGGCATATTGACAGACATACTAACTGTTAAGACCGTGTTGGGTAACTACGGTATAATTAACTAACCTGTATCTACTGTATTTGTGCCTCCATGTCTAATCTCTGTAATGCAGTAGCGCACATCCCCATCTCAACATTTCTGTTGTTCCAGTTCACCATCTTCTGTAAAATGGAATGCATGTACTTTGTGCAGTTGCGTGGGGAATTGTGCCATTTGTCTTTTAACTACAGCCTAAATGAAGGCATAGTTATTTTAAATGATTATTACAATATAAAACTACATACCGTGCTGTATACAATGACCTCAGAGTTTGTATGTTTGTGTAGCTGCATTATGTCTGTGGTCTCAAGCATGCAAACCTGTATCAGTTTCTAATGAGAGGGTGGACATGAATATTAAGGAGTGATTTAATACACAAATTACTCATCTCCAGGAAATTTCAAATGGCAAGGCATTCAACTCTCCAACGCTAAGTAATGGTGCTGACGATAATTTACAACTCCAACCCAACTGTAAAGACCTCAGATACATCTCTCTCTCACTCTCTCTGGAAGAATGAGCATGTAAATTCAAACTGGCAAGTCGTCATCTTAATATCCTTAAAGGTCATTATTCTTTAGCGCATGCATTACTACAGTATGTCAGCAAATCATGATGCAGGTATTTGGGCAGATACACTGACTTAAACACATATTTTTTAAGTCAAATAGTCCAATATAAACTGTCAATGTTACATCAGCAGAAATGGAGGGTGGACATTGTGAAAAAGGCTAAATTAAGAAGTTATATTCAATTCAAAGAGGACTACATGACTGAACCTTATGTTGCATTTAATTTAAAAAGAGGACAGAGGTCCCTCTGTGACCAGTTAAGATCTGGTGCTTTACCTCTGGCAGTTGAGGTTGGCAGATATACTGGCGTTCCCGAGGAGCAGCGACTGTGTGCTCTTTGTGACCAGGGAGTTGTAGAGGATGAGTTTCATTTTGTTTTCTATTGTCCACTATACCATGATTTAAGAAACGTTTTATTTGAAAAAATTCAGGATAAGAACCCAGATCTGTTTTGGATGTCTGAGTGTTTTATGTTAAATTGGTTGTTCAGTAATTAAGTTTTTGGTAAATTCATAGAGAAGGCATGAGTAACTGTCTATTTGTGTATATGTATTATTATATATGTACAATTCTGTGAGTGTCTTGTAAGCCCGTGCGGGCTGGGCATCTTATGATGTAGGACACTTTAATAAAAACTCTATCTACATGTATCTACATATGGATGTGAAACAGCTCACAATACTGTCTTTTAAATCAAATTATATAAAAAAGAGGGTCCACATCTGTCAGAGATCTGTACAGAGAACCATGCCATTATGTCCCAGAGGTAATTAAATAACAGGCTAACAGGAAAGTCTCACCCTGAGGTCTTTGACAAACTCGAAACAACTGTTCTCAAGCTCTGTAGTCAAACTATGGTTTCTCACACATCAATCTCACAGTCAGCCTGGCTATTTAATGCACGTATAGTGCTCCATTGGCATTTTGTGTTTGTAAAGTTGAGGAGTAAATATGGAGATAGGAAGACTCTTTAACTATTTTTGAGGATTTGCCTGTGACCCATACCAGGTCAGTGGCCTTGTGGTTAGCATGTCCGCCCTGATATTGGGAGATCGGAGTTGATTCTTGAAATGTGCTATAAAAAAAATCAACTGACATAACTTGTCTAGCCACCTTCCAGGTATGGGCCTACGGGCAGCAGTGCTGCAGGCATGCATAACAGTGCTGAGAGCATGCATGTCCAATGAAACTGCTACGGTTCATTATTTAAAAATGAAAGGTCGAGTCGGATTAAGGTACAATTTTTAAAAAGTTATTTTTGTATCTATAGATACAGATACAGGCTAACTCTCAATAAAGTGATACATGTTTTAGTTGTTGTGCTGCAGCTGGCACAGTGGTGACCATGGGAACCAAAGGGTGGATGGGAGGGAAACAAGAAATGTCCCCTGACATCATGGCCTTGCACCTGTCCCAATGTTTCTCCAGCACACTAGTGAACAGGCAAGGGCACTGATAGGGGTCACGACCCCTGAGAGTCTATGCTGATAGACGAATGCTAAGTTGTTCCTTCAAGTCAAGGTTTAATTGATATTTATTACCGTCGGCCCCGAATGTAATTACCGCCGTGGCAAATACAACAAGCATGCAACCATCCATTAGACTGATGTTTTGGACAGTGCTCTCAACTTATACTTGATAAATCAACTTCCATATGTACAACATTTTGCACCAGCTTGAATTGTGTCAAGAGCTGTTAAATGTTAAATGAAAAATTATGACAGCTTTTCAAATAAAAGCATAAAGCCAACGAATACAATGCCAGAGCTCACACCTTTCAGACTGTCAGTCTTCATTCCCATACACGGACTCTAACGGATGCGACAGCATTGTGACTGAAGGCTCAATACCTCAGCCTGATGACACTTCCAAGGATGTGTTGGGAACAGAGCGGTCCCTCCACGACTCAGCTGATGCCAGATTTTCTCGTGAAAATGGACTTGGAAGAACAGGATTATGGGACACATGGGAATGTGCCCTTGGATTAGGGAGCATTCCTGGTCCATGACGGAGGGAAATCTGAGAAATACGGAGCTGAGGAAGACCGCGGGGTGCGTCCCTCTCACAGAAAGCAGCAAATAGAGAGATTCAAAATTGCTTTATTTGTCATTTTTTACAACTGTAACAGCAGAAAAAACGAGATTGCGATGCAAAAAATGTCAAATAAAGCAATCTTGAGATGGGTAAAAAGAAAACGGTCAACTGGCTCCAGCAGACACTAAGCACACGATTTGGAGTTTGGATTCAGTCTTGTGACAGTGACAGGTTATTAACTTATTAAATAAACTTTGCCCCAAATTTGACAGTTTAGCATGTAAATGAAGCATGAGTAAAGGGATCTAAAGTGACATGTGTAGGTGACATGACAGCTGCTGAACAGTGTGGAAGCCTAGTTTCTCCTAAACTGTATTTGCAATATTTGTATTTGTAATGGTGAAAAAAATCATCTTGTGTCACACAACGAAAACAGAAGATCTACAAGCTCACAGCACATCATGCATGCTGCATATTGTGAGCTTGTAGATCGGCTATAGCAACACAGGCGTGCAACTAAGGATAATTCAGGCTTCACAAGCAGCAGCAGACTGGATTAGAAGCATCAACCTCCACTGTGAAAGGTGCCAGGAATGCTTGTATCTCAGCAAACACTCTTCACCCAGTGGCAGAGACAGTAATAACCTGAAGCCGTTTCCCTCCCTGGGTAACTTCATTATTTTTTTCTTGCTCTGTTCCCGCACCATAATATCCTGCCCTCTGCCCTGGGAGGAGGCTGTTGACAGGCTACCTTCAATTTGCAGTTACATAAATAATAAGACTAGGAAAAATAGAAAAACTAGTGTGTGTGTGTGTGTGTGTGTTTGTGTGTGTGTTCACAAACGTATGATACTGTATATGAACGCAAACAGGTACTGTATATATTTTGCCGCATTTTTGGTTGAAATTATCATGTAATATTATATAAATGAAACATGAAGAAAGAGGTCTACAGAACGAGAGCTATCATCAGTGCCAAGTCATCATTAATCCTAATAAAGAATTTCAATCATGGCATGACAGCTACTGGATCGTTCCCGATCTCTTAGGTTAGACACTGTATTGACGGATAGTTCGCCTACAGCCCATCATGGTATAAGAGCAAAATCAGATATGGAAGGGATGTTCTCAAGTCAGTAAAAAAGAGGGAGGAAATTAAACAAGGAATGGATCGATGGAAAGAGGAGTACTGTGGCACCCTGGGAATAAAGATGATGTGCCCCCCAACCCCCTGCCCCACCACGCCCATGCCAGCCCTCCAGATGTCGTGGGAAACGATAACAGCTGGGGCTGATGCACACAGGCTGCGTGTGAAAGGCGGCTACATCTGCAGAAACCCTATCCCTCTGTGAAACTGGCAGAGGATTAGCCACTTTTGATAAGGTCCTCGAGACATTTCTATTACCAGGACACATCTGTGAGAGAGACACACTTCAGAAGTGTACGCCATTATAGGCCAACTGTAGTCAGGTTACTGGAGCAGTGCATGCTGATAATTATCCCAATATTTCAATTTCATGGAAGGACTACATTTGTAGAGTCAGTGGACACCTATTGGTTTTGAACCAGCATCTCTGGCTTAGCTCTTCTAAACAATCTCATGTGTTGAATGTGGCCATGATCATGCTGCAGATTATGTGCCTGTCAGAGTTATTAACAAAGTCCAAACAGAGGCAGTGTGTTGAGGTCGTGTTCTGAGGTCACAGTGGGCTGCAGAAAAGGGGGTGGGGAAAAGTTCTGGGGGGATGGGGAGCAGTGGTCGTGCCAAGTCCAGAACACTTAAATTAGGCGGCATGAGGGCAGTTTTCAGCTTATAGAGGGAGCATGCAGCAGCCTTATGTCAGCCTCAAGTATTTGTCTTAATTCCATTATTCAAGGGCTGAAATCTTAAAGCAGTGGACTGGAATATATTCTTTGCATTTCTTGTACTACTGTAGTTCTAGCAGTACTTTGGGGATCAATTTAAGTAATGTATGTAGTAGACCTTGGCTATCATTTGTGATTAACAGATAAGACAGTTTTTGTGGTAACAGACTTCCAGAAAGGATACGCCACCTGGGTGCTTCTCAGCGACAGTTATGTCCACTGGTTCAGTAGCAAGCGACACGGAAGACTTTGAGATCTATCACAGGAGGACATCCGCCCCTTTGGAGAAGACCAGGCGGAGTATTGCCTGTTACCATTCAAACGAGTATTCAGATGAGGAGTTCTGTGATGGGGTCGAAGGGAAGAGCAAACAAGAGCGCAAAATGTCCAGCAGGTCCCATCAGAAGGATACGCATCAGACGCAAACGCGGAACGCGGCCAACGCACGGGAGAGGGCGCGGATGAGAGTGCTGAGCAAAGCTTTCTCCAGACTCAAAACCACCCTGCCGTGGGTACCAGCAGACACCAAACTATCTAAACTGGACACGCTGAGACTCGCCACAAGCTATATCTCTCACCTCAGGCAACTTCTACAGGATGACAGACTCGAGCACAGCTTCGTTCACCCTGTTAATCTGGTAGGAACTCAATTTTAGCTTGTCATGTAATATGTACTATGTTGCACCACGGTGAATAAAATGTGTTTCAAATGACTGTCATGCATGGAAAAGGTGTTTAATGCGCTAAAATGGAAAATGCCTTATCTTATATTAAGTGACTGTGTTTTCATTTGACTTGGCCTGCAACAAACTAATTACTAGGCTACTTCCATGTAATGCCGATTTCGAATTCGAAATATGCTAATCATAAATCATGTCGCTCTTTCATTCCAGACGTGGCCATTTGTGATGTCAGGGCGATCAGAGGACAACCAAGACATCTCCTCAACGGCCAGACTTTGTGGAGCAACCGCATAGGACTCCTCTCATGGATCCACATTGTAGACCAGTGGTTCTCAAACTTTTATATGTCAAGAACCCCCAAACCGCTATACTGTCTGTGTGTATGTGACCGCAGACCCTCATCTTAAAACGGTTTGCCAGAGACCTCCAGAAGAGAAGATTTATGTTTATTATAAAAATTTCAAAACATTTCAAAAATAGCAGATGTACAAGCTCGCAGGGCAGCACGAGGCAATGCTCTGTGTGCTTTTAGATCTGGTATTTTTTTTAATAGCAAATGTATAATAAATGGATGAAGTAAAGTGGTTAAAATGATTGTGATGCTACATTAAATACTTTAGCTGGAGACCCCCTGGAACTCGGACCACAGTTTGAGAAACAATGTTGTAGACAATGGGTCAACCAACAGCATTTGTTTCATGAAGTTTGGTGCAGACAAAAGGTCTGCCGATGTTGACCTTGAAATCCCTGTCCAGAACATTGCCCCGGCCCGACTTGCTCCGGCCCCATCTCTCCCTCTAAATGTCTAACATGAATTCTTATCATCCTGCTGTGTAGGCTATTGGCTACTCCAAGTTACAAGGAGCAGAGAGACCTTGTCTTGTAGCTATTGAGATTTTTTATTTGTGCAACTTTGACGCTATGTTTACACTGGAATCAGTGCCTTGTCTTTGGCTATTTGTGGTTCTTCGGTTAAATCTTTTGTGAACTATCAGTTGTGTGTGTGCCATTATTTGACAATGTATTTGAAAACTAACAGCATCCCATCATCATGACTCAAATCGACAGTATTAATAATAAATAATTTATGACCATCGATAGGCTTTTTTAAGCTCTAGAAATACTGTTTCCCTTGAATGGCCATGTAAAGCTGTGAATTTTGAGTGCCTACCTAATCACCTCACAGCAGTAATGTTATCTAATGTCACCTGGACATAATCTATCACCCAGGCCATATGTGTAACTAGCCTACATTTTGAACAATTATTTATTTTGATGACTGTATCTTTATAATTCCTGCGAGTCTGTTAGTATAGATTACTTTATATGGACTGAATACATTTGTGTCAATAGTATACTATTATCAAAGAACTAGTTGCCATCCTATAATGTTTGTCTTTCATTTATTTAATCTTCCAATATATACAGCATTGTATATGGAAATGAAAGACACATTTATTGTTTGCAACATAATATGATCATACTATGATGTATTTGGGGGCTAGATCGAGTTTTATGTAGGTAAAGTGGGGCCTTTTGGCCTAGAACAGTCGCTTTAAAATATGATATTTTATTTGTTAAAAAAAGTTTGTTAAACAATTAAAGCTCTATATTTTTGATAGTAATCATTTCTACTGAGTGTTTGTTTAGTAACAGGAGTCTCTCCATCTCCAGCAGTTGAGTTTCATTTTCAGGTGGATCACCAATTTCATCCAATCAGGAAAGAGAGCCCATTTATATCAGCTTCAATTTTGTTTGATCCAATTCTAAATAATTGTGTCTGCTCATTTCTTTGATTCATCACTTCCAAACGTTCCAACTGTATTGTTTATGAGTTCTCACCTAACTGGATGTAATTGTTTACTAATGAGCAGAGGAGACAATGTGACCCAATATGAATGAGAGCCTGTCATTGGATTATTATTATTTTTTGTTTTTTCACGTCCTATGAATGCAGGGAATCATAGATTCAAATTGACATATTGTTTGTTCAGTTTGACCCACCAGTTTTGGAGATATGGCTTAATATAGAGTAATGTCTTGCAGAAAACAGCGAGTTGAGAAAACAGGCTTGAAAGGTTCACTTCTGTGAAGCATTTATGTCATATTTACATGTCGGTTTCAGCTTCATTTATTTCAGACATGCTCTATTAAGAGCCTGCCTGTGCTATTAACACATTTTGGATAAAAAATGAAATGTTGGAGGTTGCACGATGACAGGCCCTCAGTCAAATCTGGTCACAAATAGCAATGATTATTATGGAGGATACAGAGCCATTTAAAAAAAATACAATGGAAAATATCACTAACATCGCCTTAAATGGTGAAATCAAATGGAGAGAATGAGATGCAGGGTTAACGTATAGAACTGTATAGAAATGTACAGTAATAAGCAAAAGTATAAGCCTTTCACCTTTCCAATATTGATTTGGAGTGTAACTTTTAATGAAGAGAACTTCATTCCAAGGTTTTTATGGGTAGCTTTGTTGAAAATGTATTTCAAAATGACTGGCCAACTAAGGTATTTCCCTTGTGATGGGTGGATTGGATGCAATATACATCATGTTCTCTATGTTGAGGCAATCATATCTGATTTACAGGGTCCTCAAACCTCTCACTTCACAGCACCCTGAATGTATGATACAAAAAAAAAAAAACTACTGTAGATCGTTTTGGTTTAACAGTGAAACATGGTTTATGTCATAAACTAGGCACAATTTCAAAATGTGAGGGAGCTAGTAAAACCTCTTCACAAAACATCAGATTTGTGCCATGTCACATTGTCACAGATCTAATCCGCTGGCAAGTACTGTAAGGATTCCTGCAGACATAGAATGCAGACACAGAATGCCGTTTGTCCTACAGTACATTTGAGACAATACATTGGCTTTTCACAAAGCATGTGTCAAAGGTTCAGGAATTAATGAAAGTGCATTATGCACACATGACATGAGCAAAGAAAGTTAAAATCAATGGCACTCTTCATGTGTTGCCTTATTACTTTTAAGTTTTATTCCTAATAATCCCCAAAATGATGTGCGTACAGATGGATAGAGCCCCTGGTCTGGGAAGTGCAGTGGGACAGACTGATAGAGTAGACGGAGGAGAACAGAGGGAAGGAACTTATGGAAGACTTTTCATCAGGTTCCTGGAGAGTTGCAGCTGTTGGGTTGTTGGTGAGTTTCCCAGGACTCTCAAGGGCTCTCTTGGGAGAAACAAGCCACTGTAGGTCCTGACCAACTAATGAGCCAGCTTCTCACACTAGTTCAACTAAGATTCTTATTTCTTGCACCACCCATTTCAAAAGGTAGCCTAACAAGGTATTTGTTTTGCTAGAGAGAGATGATGTAACCAATGCCAAACCACAGCGATGATGAAGAATCAAAGTACATAACAGCAGTTGGTGGTGTCATCACTGACATCTAGTGGCGAAGAAGGAAATGGTCAGAAAAAATGCCTTTCTTATGGAAGGGTCCATCGCTTTTTTACAGTTTATATGCCTGCTAACTAGACTGCCAAATAGACTTGCACCTCCCACATGGTATTTTGGATGTGCAGGAGTCCTCCTTTTGTGCAGGATTCCTCTATCTATATCTATATATATATATATATATATACATACAGTGTGTATATGTCACAGTACGATTGATAAACCAGTCAGGTTGAAAAAGGTGCACTCGGTTTCACCTACGGAGGCACCGCCTGAAGTTGACTTGAGCCACGAGAGTTGCAAAGTCACCTTCAGTCGACTCAGCGCTGTCCGAGTTATGTACCATTACGGGGACAGAATCTTAAATCATCTATAGATATTGTATACACATCATAGAACACAAGCAGCAGCTGAGTGAAGAAATAAACTACGGGTAGAAACATTTGCTCTTAGTCTTGGAGCAGAGGTTTTCACCAGGCCAGGTAGTAGAGCTCAATCTTAGCCAATCAAGATAAAATATGAAAATCGAGCATGACTATAGATATAATGGGTACCGATTTGAGCAACAAAACAAAAAAGAGTTTGCAAAAATTGGCATGCTGGTGGTGCTATAATAAGCCAGTGTGAATGTTTGAGGCATTTTGTTCTAAATGAGCCACTTTGAAAGACAATCTTAGACCATCAGGATGGAATATGACAAATGTGTGTTGATCACATGACTATAGAGTTATGTGTACCGATTTGTGTGATGTTTGGAAAAAATCTAACAGGCCATATTGGGGCTCAGGTTCTGCTCTGATCTTGTGTTACATGCACAGTTTCACGCCAAGAGCCAAGAGCCAGGCCAAAGGTACCAGAGATTAGGTGTACACAGACGGTCGGCCTGGCGGAGACAAATACTAGGTTCCTGATCTAAAAAGAAAGAAACTAAGAAAGAAATTGTCATGACAGGCCTACATAGACATAGGTTTTGCCACCAAGCCAGCCATGGGTGCCTAGGTAAGCGTTATGTGATTTTGATAGTTGCTCTGATTTAGTTCCTGCTCAGCCCCGTTTCCCTTTTGCATTTAATTGTAGCACAAATTGAACAAACTATTTCTGTAATCAAGCTTACGTTTTTGGCACAAACCATCTTAACTCCGTTGCGCCTTTACACCACTAGACCCGGTGTGTCTCGTAACATGTGTGTAATGTGATTTAAGCTGTTGTAACTGTTGCTGTAATTTGGATACCCAATAACTGGTTGCAATGAAACATGTTTAGTGGCTGTTTCGGTGTTTCTGAAATTAATTGAATGCTGATGTGAATACACAGTTAATATATTTGAATGTGGCTCTTGGTCACTTCACTTCTGTGAGTTTTCCATTTCCTTGTAAGGTCAAGCTAGAGGAGTTGTGGCGGTTCATGAACCCCATAAATCCGTTTTAGTGTTTGCGTTCAGTTCACGTCGTGAGTCTAGAAGTAGAACTGTCAATGTTGTTGATTCCTTATTTATACACTGCATCTGTCGTCACAGTGACAGTGAGGCTGGACAATGGCGACCGGAAGTAGCTCGTTCTGAGCTAGTATACTCCCTGTGCCTTTCCTTAATATCCCGAAAATAGCAATAAAAGGAAAGCTGTTCTACTCTATTCTTACCGGAATCAAACAAAAATCCAGAGTAGTGTCCCACTACTCTGCATTTTGTATTCTGCCCTCTATCTGGTGAACTAACAAAGCGACGAATAAATATATAATAAATACTTACAATACTACCTGCCCTGGATAATTAGCAACCTTTACAAAACAAGATAACTTCAAAAGACAGGTTTTAAGGCAAGAACACTCTGCTCCGTTGGGCACGCTGTCACTACTCTACTCACACCAAAACTGACAGCGGCCGTGAATAAATAGAAGGATCCAGGTTGACTTTATAGGGACGGGCAGAACGGTGATTGGAGGATGATTCATCTGCATATTACTGAAGCATGCGCTGTGCACACACATACAACACACAGACAACAGATCCCTAATCCTTATACCATTACATTCGTAACACCCCCACCCTCATGAAGCAAACCATGCGGTTTGGTTTTACAAAGTTACAACGATCCCCGATCCCTATACTGTTACATGCGTAACACACAGCATACAACACAAGCAGCAGCAGCAAACAAAAAAAACCCACCCATGCGAACTGAGAGGTGCTTTGTGTGTGTGTGTGTGTGTGTGTGTGTGTGTGTGGGCGCACGTCAATCAGGAGTCAATCATCAGCAGCAGCTGCCAGCAGCGGGCAATAGGTTGTGGTACAGACATTCCGTGTTCAGACAGACAGACAGACAGACAGACAGACAGACAGACAGACAGACAGACAGACAGACAGACAGACAGACAAAAACAAGGTTCCTACATTACCTTGAGCAGTCTTCTACTTGACTTCATCAGTTGGATAAGTGATGCCAGGGTCAAACTTTGGAACTCATCATAGAGAGTCTGAGTCTCAGTAATCTCCATCCTCCATACATCTGGCTAGCTTCGCCAGTACCCCCTGCTGGGATCTCCCGGTACTGATGTGGTCCATCCATTATCCATGTTGTGCAGACTCCATCCAGGGCTCTTTCCTGTTGTACTGTGAGGGTCCATGTCTCAGTCCCATACAGCCCCAATCCTCTCTGGCACAGTCTTAGTGCATGGTCCATCGCTACAATGAACAGGAAGGGGGTCAGAGTGTCACCCTGTAGGACGCTGTCGCAGGTTTGGACCTTGGCTCGAGTCTGGCTGTAGCTTGCCTCTATCATCTGGACCATCTTTTCAAGAACTCCGGGAGGTTGGACTTCCACACAGACAGTGGACATGCCCTTCAGAGCCCTCCATGAAAGTGATTTGATTTCCTCACTTTAAGGTCGCGTTGACCCATGATCCCTGCAGGTATTTAAAGTCAGTTGGATGGTCTGTGAGGGAGTTATAGGTGATAACCTTCATTTATCGCAAGACTGACCAACCATGGCACACAAACTCTGGTCAGGAGCACCAGGTGTCATCAGCAGATGTCAGATGTCATCAGCATGCAGGTCTAGGTCTGGTGAAAGTAGTGAAAGAAAGAAAGAAAGAAAATTCAACTGCAGATCTACATAAAACACACACACACACACACACACACACACACACACACACACACACTCTCAGCAATATGTAAATGTTAATGCTAAGCTGTCTTTAGGTAGCTAACTCATCCAATAAGTGTTGGAAATTAAAGAAAGATGACCTAAGGCACTTTATCATGACGATAATTAGCCTACATCTTTTGTTTTCACTCATCTCTGACTGAATTTCCATGTTGTGAACATTTTTGAATATTTTAACAACAACAAAACCGTACTGTATAGGGGCCCTACTAGATACTAAATATTTTCAGATGGGGGTTCCTGGCCAAATGCTGTAATAGGTACATAGCCTATATTAATTTGGGGGCCATATATATAGGCCTAAAAGCAATACTTATTTTTTCTCAAACTTCTTACCGTGGTAGAAGATAGCCGGCCCCAGGCTTACTCATCTGCGAAGAGAAAAGGATAGAAGGGGGGTAGAGACTCGAGACAGGTGGCACTTGTGACTTGTCAGCTTACACAAATTAAGCATTGGTCAAAATAGTCAGTTGTCACTTTTTATGAACTTGATTGGTTTGTTTTGATTCCCACGGTCCGTGCCCCATTGGCCCAAGACCAGCCGTCACCAGCGTCGCCCCCATTACACGTCATGCCTTTACAAAGGCATATGGACTATAGAGAGCTAATTAAAGCAGTAACGTAAACAAAACCAAAACCAAAACCGTGTCATTCAGAATTATCATGGAGTGGAGGTGCACGTGGACTATAGCTGGAGCTGAAAGGGAAAGAAAAGGGGCATGTGGACGTGGCGCATGAAGAGGATGTCACCGTTTCACCGACTGATTATTAGTGATTATATCGAGGCTCCACCAGTAAAAGAACGAATGATGCTGCTGTGCGTAAGTTACAAAACTACAAACAACAAACACTATAGTTCTTATCATCATGGAGTGCCATTGGAGTGGGTTCCGTAATGTATAAGGCCAGCTAAACTATTATCATTTAGTGTAGTAGCCTGTTATTGTAGTAGCTTGTTGATTTTATTTTTGTTTTGTTTTTCTCACGCTTTGGTTTTGATCCCACTTCCGTATTGATTAGCTCCTGCTGTGTGACTGCTGGATTCTCAGTAGCTATAAATGAGTCTGTCCAGCAGAGGGCAGCATAGGTTTATATAAACAATTGGTGATGATGATATGCAGGGCAAACTATTCTCTATAGGTCATTTTGGATGTCTGGGTCTTAAACATTTTTATTCTTATTTCTCAGTCTTCTTACCTAATTTGGTAACCAGCTATTAAGAGATCTGATTATATTCCAACTCAAATTAAATACAATTGTTCAGAGGTTTCTGATAAACCATGACCTGGACCTTTTCCGCCTTGTGTCTCGCTTTCAGAAATATTTTCTTTGTTTTTGCTAATTTTTTTAATGCCTACTTTTAATTAGAGTTTTACCTTAACTTTATTCAGGTGGAATACATTTCCTTTCATATGAACGAGCATTCTCTCAGCCATCAGGGCTCAGCACAATCCAACATTTTTGTTACAACTGAAACATATTTCGTTTGTAGAAAAATTTCCATGAACAGGAAGGAACTACAGGTCCAAAGCCAACATTGGGGTTCACTGAGGCTGTCTTTGTTGCTTCCCCAAAAGCACTAACTTTAGGCATTACTGCCGGCAAGAGTCCAGCCTGGATTCTTTGAGCTTTCCAAACCCACTTTCAGCATGTTTGTTATTCAATATCCAGTCACTCAATAGCACTAATGAGAAAAGGGATATGTAAATCCCAAAGTATTTCAATCACGTTTGGCTAATGTATACACGTCCCCCTGGGGAGATTAGTTCCCGTCCTGTATTCAGACTTTGTTTATCAAGTACATTCTTTCCAGGTATGAAAATTCTAACCTTTGAACCCGTCGAGGCTGTCATCCTAAAATAGAAATCATATTTAAAAGTTGTGCTTTTCCCCTTTTGAATTGCAGTTATTATATCATTATTGCTGTGGTATTGGAGTAAAGTATGGATGTGGATGTGTGTTCTCTTGAAAACTGGCTGTATAGTCACACACACTTGGTCGACTTGCTGATGCGTACGTCCAGAATGAACATCTCCAAGAATGTGCCCTATGAACTAAGCCAGGAGCCGCAGAATTTAGCCAATTGTGAGAGCCTCATAGCCGGGCTTGGGCCGGAGGAAAGTTTAGCAGTGTGACCAACTGAAGGTCACTTACATGACATGAGTTTGAGAGGTAGGTTTGTGTGCAACTTAACGAGGCAACTTTCTCTCTGCATTCACAATCATTCTGTATATTTGTAGCAATTTGGAAGGTTTCTGGGGCAAAATGGGATCCAACTCTTTAAAATGCAAAAGTGCAAACGTTCAATTCACGTTAAGAAAACCCTTGGTCGGTATAGCGCTGTGGCCTCACAGCTAGAATAAAACATAAACATGCAGTAATCCTGGTCTCTATACTGACTCTCCCTGGAGGGGAAAGGAACTGGTTTGGAATTATGTGTTCCTTCCACACACTTCGTCCTACCGTGGAAACTCCCCCCTGGCTGTCAGGTGGTAAGAAGCGACCTGCTCACTCCTCATGCATTGAAGGAAGCATGAGGTCAGTTTGGGGCTCTCCCCAGGTTGGCAGAGGGAGAGTAGCGCCCAGGATTAATAGCTTAGGCAATTGGCACGAGGTGAAAAAATGGGTTACAAAATATAAAAACGCTAATAACAAAACAGCAGTTGAGTAACTTTCACTCAGTATACTGTATAGTGTACTGTAAATGAACGATAGAGAGACAGAGAGAGAGAGAGATATCTGACTTGTATGTGAGACTTCCTGTTACTCTGTGGAGATGACACACTCCTCTGTTAGGCAGGTGATTGGGTTACAGCGCGGGAGTGGCAGCCTCCTCTCAGGAGAGAATGGAGCCTCTTTGTGGCGGGATGAGCTGGAAGCTCTGAAGGGGAAGGTCGAGTCAGAGAGAGAGAGAGAGAGAGATAGCGGGGGGAGAGAGAAGAGGCAAGAGGGTAGTGTGCATAAATTGTTGAGGAGGGCTATGTTGGGTGAGGATGTGTTGGGTGGTAGATATGGAGGGTGGGGGTCAGAGGTTGACAAAACAACAACATCCATCCCAAGCCCTGCAGTCCTCTCTCTCTCTCTCTCTCTCTCTCTCTCTCTCTCTCTCTCTCTTGCCTCCCTCGTCTCTTTCCCATTGTTTCCCCAGCCAGGCGCTGGAACAGACCAGAACAGGAGGTGAATATCAGTGCTGGCTGGCTGGCTGGCTGCTTGAGCAGCCACTCTGCCACTGCCTGGGTGGTGTCCCGGTATAGACGCTGCCAACGAGTCGAGAACCTGGGAGAAACAGATATTAGTTTGTGCTCTCGGGGCATGCGGAGGTATCCTCGCCCTGTTTACAAGCAATGGGCGTCGGCCTCTGGCCCATTATCCTCCCCTAACCATTCCGTCTCCCTCAACAAAGGGATTTACACCAACAGGCTCTCTCAATAGGCTTGTCTTTCCTCCACGCTGACTGCATATTTCTCTATTGTCTCCTGAGTTTCTGGGGAAAAGTGTGTTCATGTGCGAGCGCATGTGCACAAAAGCACACACAGACGCACACACACACGCGCGCGCACACAGACACACACATACACAGATAGACAGACACACACATACCTGCAAACACAAAACGTACGCCGAATACCTTATTCATTTATGTACACCTACAAAAGCCCAGATGACAGTTAATTACACAGTGTTTGTATAATATATTGTTGTCATTTCTCTGACAATCATTTCTTGACGATCATGATTATTGGTGTTGGATGAAATACATAACAGCAATTTTGTGAGATTGAAATAAGCTTAAATTTCTTAAATAATTGACATTGTTGGGGTGTCGTACTGTCATTGCAGCAGTGCTGTGACAAAGTCATTTTTTTCCTAGAATGAAAGCATTTCTAATTCTAATTCATACTTTAGAGAAAAAGTGGAGATTGAAAAAACATCTTATTTTCAATTGAAAAATATAGTAACGGTAAATATATTACCGGTAACTTGAAAATACCGTATATTTGTAGAGTGATGATGCACACATTTTCTGATATATAAATTAGGCATTATTTTCTAGGGTGATGCCAGACACCGCCCCAATACCTATACCAGTGAGGTCAGAAGAATTTGTTTAGCTAAAAAGTGAATTCTTCTGACCCTGTCAGTGGAGCTTTCACACAGTCTGAGTCACTTTCATTCCCACAGTGGCATATTCTTCCCTAATTCATCATCATCTGACTTTACAAAGATGGTCACAGCCTGACAATGGAGATAATATTTTCCCTTTCACAATGGCTCCCAGTCCCCGCTCTGGGCGAAGGGCTCAGTAAGTCGCCTGGGTTTTCCCAGCCCTGTCAGCCAGTGGGCCCGGCCCAGTGGAGAAATGAGTCCCCACGTTGCTTAAAGGCCCAACCTGTCAGCAGTCCAGAGGGATTAGCCATTCATGGCTTGCGTATTGTTCTCCAGGCCACAATGGGCTTGCATGGGGCCCGGCCCTTTGTCATCAACTCTGTTGTGAACTTCTTCTGGGGTAAGAAAGGTGTAACACACCTGCAACTATGGATTAGAACCTTTTTTTCTGCTTCTTCTTTTTTTGACCTGTTTTTTCTCTCTTTTTTTTTCTTTCTTTTTTTCCTCCTCTCTGTCTACGTCTTTGTTTCTTTCTGACACATGGCCCATGGCAGTGTCCACCACATCAAAAGGAGCGTTCTTAAAAAAGAAGAAGAAGAAGGGAAAAAAACGTAGATTCTCCTGGCCAACACCCAGAGCCATATTATATTATAATGAGAAATGTGAGGAATACATTTAGACCACTGTTGTGGTTTTACCTTGTGAAGTTGTAAGGTGTGTGCGTGTGTATGTGCGTGCATGCGTGTAGAGAGGTTTACCTGTGATCGTGTATCCTACTGGTCTACCCAAAATCTGAAGTTGTAAAGACAAAAAAAGTGAACAAAATCATGACATTACATTTAACCATTTAAACCCTACAGTATATACTTTTCTGCGGGGTCCTCAGGGCCCTATACTTTTTTCCCCACCAAAAATATTTTCTACAACAAATATTTTTGCTGAAAATAGCCAATCTGCAAAGTGCCAATGTGTCGTGGTTCAAAACGTTGTGAGCTGTAGATCAACTATTTTCGCTGAATGTTCAACCCAAAAGTGGGTTCATAATGGTTAAGGAACAAATTCATGATGAACAAACAAATTATTTTATACCAGTATTTAAACTGCTAATGCTATTTTACAGAGATCCTTCATTTCAATCAATCTGATTTCATGTTGGGGATGTTGGAACCACAACATCCCAACTAAATGTCAGAAAGTATTTATTTGCAAAACATCAGTCTTATTTTGACAGGCCTGCATCACCTTTAACCTTGTGGAAAAAAATGGTCTGCCAGGGGGTTCTGATGGCCACGTACAAAGAACTAAAACTGAAATCCCGCTCTGGTGTTTTTCTAAGAGGCTTGAACTCCTTATGACCACATCAGAAAGCTGAGCGCGATTTCATGCCTATCACGCTGAACGTGATGTCTTAAAAATGTTGGTGGAAAGGAGAAAGTTATTGAGATGTGGTCTCTTTTTTTGTTTATTGCTTCTTAAGACTGGGGGTCGGGTCTCTACAGGTGCAATAAGAAAAGTCTTGGCCTTTGAAAGACATAGTCAAAATATACAATATGAATAAAAATACAATATGTAACAAGTTACAACTAACAACGATGTCTTCATGTATCAATTAACCCGTTAATTCTAAAAATGTGTTCTAAATCAGTTTTCTGGCCTCATCTCAGTCCATCTCAAAATATTTTGTTCCAGGGACCCCCAGAAGCAAAAATTTGAGTTAAAAATGTTTGCTTTATATATTCAAAATGTTTCATGATTACTCGAAAAATAGCAGATCTACAAGATCATAGCATGCACGGCTATGAGCTTGTATATTTGCAACTTCTCTTTTTTGTGTAAAGCAAGTGGTTCAAATGATTGTGATGCTACATTAACTAAAATGACAGATGCTTTCCCGGTTTTAATGTGTTCATCTTTGATAATTTATTATTTATGGTAACTTCAGTTGAATGCTTCCTGTAAGTCCATATTGAAAACTGCATGCTCGGAGAACAAAAAAAAACAGTCACCCCAGTTGATAATTTATTTTACTGGCAAACGTTCGTCTCTGAGTCACGGCAGACTTTTGTTACTCAGGTGAACCCTCATGTCTAATTTACACTCCTTCATGAATAACTAAATACTGCCAGTCTGAGTCAGGCATAGTAGAATATGAGAAACCACACCTTACCATGTTAAATCACACAACATCTACTATTTTTTTCATGTGACAGTGAAATAATCAGTTTTAATCTTGTATAAACTCGAGACCTGAGGCTGATTCTACAAATGCCTTCTAAATCAGTAGTTCTCACACTTTCAAGATTTTAAAAAAATAGCAGTGCTATTTTTGAATAGCCAACTCTAAAACACACAGATGCTTTCCCTGTTTCAATGGGTTAAATATGGTATCTCATAGTTTTCTAAATTACTACAACTTGGTAGAGTTGACCGGAGTAGGGATACTGATAAACAGCACAAACTAAGTAAGGAGGATGTTCATTTAAAACTAGATTCCAATATACTACTAAATGTTTTATCCTCGGCACCTATTATTTTATTTGCACCTCAGGAGAAAACTTGCTTCAGGGTAATTATGCTGTGTGCGACCAGACATCACGTTTATAGAGAAAGCCTTGACATATACAGTATCCAAATTCCACAGTAGATCCCTCTACTTTAGCTTAGCTGAAGTGGGGATTGTCATTATGGCACATTATGGTCTCTTTGGGCAAGCCTTGGGGTCACCACCATACACAGAGAGACAGCTGACAGCGATGCTGGGCCAGTTAACGCCGTTTGATGGATCACCTGTGTGTCTGCGCGCGTGTGTAAGAGACCGTGTGTGTGTGTGCGTGGGGTGGGTACGTGGACATGTGTGCGTCCGTGCATTTGTGCGAGCATGCGTGCATGTGCGTATATGTCCCAGTGGAGAGCCTCTTTGGCCGGATGGCGTATCAGATGGCACGTTAATTACTCAGCCTTCAGAAGATGGGCTGTCCTGGGCAGGGCTGAGAGAGAGCTGATGGCTCTATGGTGGTCAGAGAGAAGCCGTCTGTGGGGAAGAGGCGTGGAGAGCAGAGACCCACGTGGAGGTCTAGTAGTACATGCACGGGCACGCACATGGGTCACACACACACACACACACACACACACACACTCACACACATATGAATTAGCCCCTGGGTACTATGATCTTCAATCATTTGAATAGACAAAACACTAATAATAATAATAATAATAATAATAATACATTTGATTGTGACACATTGCTGGAACCACTAGGGCGCTAGTCCCTCCTATGCACAGCTTTGTGTGTTTCTGTGTACCACATAGCGATGATTTGATTAGCTGAGCACGGAATGTGAGGATAAAAAGTGAGGACAGAAAAGTGAGTGGCCGGCATGTGATGATGTACTGTATGATGATGTAAGATGAGAGCGCCCCTCAATTCACACAAGTGTGATTTTTCACACTCACTTTATTTTCAAGAAATTGTTTTGACGTTTTGTGGGTCGCGCTAAAGAGAGAGAGAGCTCATAATGTATTGCATCGCAATGTGTTGTGAGCTTCTAGATCAGCTATATTCGAATAACGTTGCTTCATACAACAGTTAGTGAAATATAATTTTTGTTGACATGTCCAACATAGGGACACTAGGGTTTATGTGGTTAAATGGGTTTTGATTATTCGTAGAGGCATAACATAATAATTCTAATGTAATTAATATATCTCAATCAATTTATGGTGGAATGTGTCTAGTATATTCTTATATGCTTGCGTGCGTGCTTTGTGCGGTAGCAGTTCTCGCATAAACAGTGAACAGGAGGGATGGATGCAGGCCTTTGACCCTACCTGACCCTATGACCATCCCCCTTTCAGCCTACTGCATCCATCCTTCAATTGAACACACACGCACACACACACTGCACACACACGCACTCGCGCACACAGCTCAAAGTCCTTCTTTCTCTCGTCCATCAGATCAAAGCTTGCCGGGGGTTGAGGGGGACGTGACCCGTGGGAGAGGCGAAGGACCCCGCTGTTTGGCCAGTCGGTGGTGTGGAAAGAGACAAACGGGCAGCTCCAAGGACGCCCTGAGAGCCCCTGGGCCGACGGGTCCTAAATCCATGGAGGTTTCTCAAGGCCACGCATGACAGAGTAGGTCGTTTGTTCTGTCAACATAGACACTCACAGACACGCACGCATGCATGCACGCACGCACGCACAAACACACAGCTCTCTCTTTTTTATCAGAGAAAAACATACACACAGTTACAGTCACATCTGTCACATTCTATCACACATATATACAAGTGTACTTTCTTTTCCTTGCTGTCTCTCTCACACTCTCTTTTGTCAACACTCGTAAGGCTGAGCAGCACACAATGGAAACAAGCCCTCAATGATTTTTGTGTTATCCTTTTAGCATTATTGTGTAACTGTACCTCTGTACCTTTTGCAAACTGTCAAAGTATTCATTCAATCAGTCAATCAATCAAGCAGCATATCAATATTATAGCAATATTCTCTTATGGGATTTGGGATATCGTAATATTGTGATATGGCATCAGTGTTGTATTTTCCTGGTCTTAACCAATTAAGACCTGAGGCCTAATATAATGACTTCTAAATCAGTAGTTCTCAAACTTAGATGTATTTGGCAGCGGACCAGTGGATGTTTTGTGCCAGGGACCTCAGAAGAGAAGATTTGTGTTTAAAAAAATCAACACACAGATTCTTGCAGCCTTGTGTTCCTAAAACAGAAAGATTGGGTATATTGGGTAAGACTGGCGTTATGTATCTTTCAGGTGCTTTGTCTCAACCATTACTATATGGCTCTGGTCTCAGCCACCGCGGTAGATATTTTGACATTCCGTTTTTAGTTTTTTTATGTTGCCACTACTTTTGGAGCAGCCATAAACTCCACAGGTTCATCCCGATGTTCTGGGCATCTTTGTAATGTTAGTGTTAGTAAAAAGCAGGTAAAAGAGTAACGTTTGAGGCAGACTAACATCAGTCACTTTTCCATTCACTGTAGTAGAAGCTTGGTGCGGAAAAACTGCAGATGTGTCGTCTCCACCTACAGGAAATACGTTGCCTGCGACCATGAGACCCGTTTCGGAATCAGTCTATACTAAATCCCCGAACAAACACAAAGACCGCCCCATCTGCGCTCATGTCAAAGTTTATTTTGTATAGGTCAACCACACCAATGCAACCTTAAAATGGTTTTGTCCCAAGGAGTCCCTACCGGTGGGGTTTGGGCTTTAGTGAGGACAATTATATCAAGATAGGTGGAAAATGGGTGAAGTCGTCCTTTAAGTATAGTACTTGAGTAAATGTACTTTCCACCACGGGGTTAGGGTTTCTCTGCTGTTCTCTGCACACAGCCCACTGTTTCGGTAGCCTGGCTAATAAGCCAGACTAATATCACACAACAACACTGTCTTGATTCATTTGTGGGATAATAGAAACACACAGCAACCCCTGGTGGGTGTATGATCACCGTAATGATTTAATAATTATGTTGTATTCATAAAGAAACGGATGTTTAATCATCTGTTTACCCACTTTATCTCCAGAGTTGATTAGATCTAATCACTTCCCCCCCCCCCCCCCCCCCCCCTAAAACACAGTTGTTTTTAATAATACTTAATTAGTTGTAGCTCAGTGAATTTCTAATGAACCGTTTCCTCCTCTAGGCTGAGGTGCACCGAGATGGTGACGGCTCATTTGCATCTACATTATGAAACCAGTGGGACAAAAAAACAACATGACAAATGTTCAACGTAAACAGTGGGGGTGGGGATACAGATTCATACAGCAGTTACTAGTTAACCAAATGAACCCTTGTGACTCTGAGAGTGTACAGATGAATTGGTTAAATTAACCAATTAATTTTATAGTGTAGAATTGATTATAGGATAAACAAAAATCACACCCGTGTGAAGTGAGGGGCGCTCTTGTCATCATCATACATCACATTCCGTGCTCAACCAATCAAATCAGCAGATAGACCCACACCATAAAAATCCTACCTTACAGTATATAGGGTCACTCGATCACTGGTATACATTTTCACATGGGGATTCGCAAGCTATGAATTTGGAGATCCTGGACATTTAAACTGTTTTAAAATATACTTTTTGCACCACCAAAGTTCCCAGCGACTCCCTATGTGGTGACAACCAACTTCAAGCGTCAAGGCTCACCTACACGTTATTATAACGCACCAGCACAATCTCATGCAATCCCCCCCTTTACAGCCTGATTTATACTTACATAGTTGCATACACTGGTGTTGCATTCCATAAACAGCAGATATAAATAAACACTCACGAGCTTGTAGATCTGCTTACTGAGCACAGCACAGGCTCACAACTAGCTGAGGGTTAAGCTACTCCCTGTACCTCTGGTCTGGTTTCCCACAAAAAACACATTTAGAGTCAAATGAACATTCAGGATTTTGCCATGGTTCACTTTCTCATGGTCGGAGCCCAATTTTCGTATACAATTAATTATTATTTCAAAAGATTAAAAATGAAAATGTTTTATACATTTTCACCAAAAATCTAAGACATTCCATACATTGTATACTTAAAGAGACATCACCGCTGGAATAAACTCAAAAACTCAAATAGTATTTGGAAGAAGAATCGTCTACTTCCGCATTTTTTCAATTTGGGCACCCAAAGTGCAAACGCACTCAGCGTTAAAGACCAGCTGCACAGGGTTTCCTCGTCATAATTCCACGGGTCCGCCTGCAGCCCCTCCTTTTACCACTAGGGCCGAGCGCCTCAACGTTGGAGAGCCTCACTGGGGCCTTGGTTTGACTGGATTGCTGAATTCCAACAATGACCATAGCATTATTGTCATTGTAGGAATTTGGTGTACTGCTTTTCCAAGTTGTGTATAGAGGGGTAGGGCTGTCTTACTGAGACATAGAAATACTAAAATATCGAAAAACACATATTACCGGTACACATGAAAACCACAGTAAAGTGTTTCTTGTGTCCTAAACTAAACATCATTAAAATAAGATCTGGTTGAAGAGGGGTGAAGTGGCCCTTTAAAAAGTAGTGAAAATAGCAGATCTACAAGCTCACAACGCGTCACATTGCAACTCGGGAGCTTGTAGATCGACTATCTTCACTAGTTTGGGTCCCGGGGGCGGGGAGACAATCACATTTCTCAAGCTAAAAAGTTTGGGAACCGCTGATTTACAAGGTGACAAAGCTCTCCGGCAGCGTCTCTGTTGCAGCTGGCATCCCCAATAAACAGAGTGCTCCCATGTGACCTATCGGCTCTGCACTCACGTTATCTCCAACAAGGTTCTTTTCAAAGCTCTATGTCTTTTCCACATGGCCAGGGTCCGTTTAATTACACTGCCTTCAGCTGTGGTGCTGTGCTGCGGACGCCCACCACTCTCTTTCGTGGTGTGGGAAACGGGGCGGAGGAGAGCAGAGGACGGAGGCAGAAGTAACTGCTCAACTCCTCATGTAGTATAGTAGTGCTGCTTCAATGCTTTGGAGGTGCTGGGAACTTTGATGCAATAGCACATTGTATTATTGCGACTGTAGGTTGCAGTTTACTATAAAAAACCTGCATTTCCCGCCAGTCGTTTGGTCGGCACACCTCCATATACAGTATGGTAACGCCTCGTGACATCACGCCTCCATATATGGTTTCTACTCGTGACATCACGCCTCCATATATGTTCACACCTTGTGACATCACACCTCCATATATGGTCACGCCTCATGACATCACGCCTCGTGACACGTCACGCCACCATATATGGCCATCTCCATATATGAAGATCACCACATTCATCTCATCAAACCCAGGATAGCCATACATGGAGAAGACTGGATCCTCATCTAGATCTGCATATATTGAGCCGGCCAGCAACTCTACATCTGACCTCAAACCTCAAACCCTTAGATCTCCATATATGGAGCTGACCTCTTATGACAATCCATATGTTGATTTTTCCCCCACACATCCTTCCTCTTCGATGTCTCCCTTTTGACTGATACCTGTACGTTCAAACTCTTGACGGGCCCGCCCCAAAGTTATTATAGTGCAGCCGCGCCCGGCAGCCGGCGAAAACTAGAGTTCTCAACAGGCCCGAAAAGTAAGGCCCGATCCTACCTGGGCCCTCGTAAAACCCTGTACACTCAAGACACTGCCCCGCTGCCACCCTTAGATCTCAATATATGGAGCTGACATTCCATTATGTTGTTCTGACCGTATCAAACCCTGTACACTCAAGACACGCTCCATAGATGGCCAGTACAGAATTCATTCATATGTTGATCTGACCCCCCATGCTCGCCCAGCAGTGTCCTGTCACCCAAGGCGGATGCGTGCGTGCCCTCTACAAGCTCATAACGTGCTGCATCGCGGCGAGCATGTAGTTCTGCTACGTTTTATTTTTACTACTTTTGTGTGACACTGTGACTGTAGTATGACAAAGTAGCAGATTATTTACAGAAATAATGGAGCTTTCTACCCGACAGCGACAATATTGCATTGTATTCTCTTGATTTGATTGTACACAACAATTCAGTGGCATGAAAATGAAAGCATTGACCTCTGTTTGAGTCTGGGAAAATAAATAGAATTTACCCATATGAGTAAATGGGTATAAATGGCAGGCCAAATGTCAATCCGGCCAATCACTTTTGGCGTCTTCACTTTTCTGCCCTCACTTTTATCTTCAATATGTACTTTGCTCAGCCAATGAAATCATCGCTTTGGGGTGATCAGCCAATCACAAGCCAATGTTTGTGTTCACACAAACCCGTAAAGCTGGGCTCTCAAAAGGGGGGGCGCGGGGTTGGTGGGGGTGGTAGTCTGGACTAAGTAGAAACACCCAGGGTTGGGTTCATACGATACTGTGAGCCTTGGCTGTGCCTGTGTCAGGTCCTCTCTGGCTCTGAGCGGTGTAAGAAGGTGAGACACCCTGATAAGATCTGTCAGAATGACCTTTTCACTCCTCGCCTCCCTCTCTTCTGTCGCTCTACCCCACCCTCCCCGTCGCTCCCTCCTGGCACGGTTGGCGCTGGGTGGCACCCAAGAGCCACTCGGTCAGCGGGTAGAGTTACGGGCGAGCAGCTCTCTGGCTCACATGTTTTAACAATTTCCTCCATCCTCTGTGAAATTATGCAAATATTTTAGTCCAGTTTCCTCAGGTCTGGAACACCAATTATGAATGTCTGTTTTTTTATGACAGCTGTTGAAGAGGCTTGCAGACAGACAGACAGGCAGGCAGGCAGGCAGGCCTTCTACTGGACGTGAAGGGCTCATACTCGACTCAGTCAGGAGTCCCAGGGGCAGGACAAACAGACACTCATGAGACAACACATATTGAAAGAGACAGAGGAAGACTATGACAAGGGAGAGAAGAAAGTGAGCAGAAAATGGTGGAGCAAGAGAAAGAATGTGTGGAAAGGATGCCAAGAGGAGAATACCTCTTTTTAAAATCTGACAGCCATAGGGGAATAACAGGCCTGTGAGTGAGTGTTTATTTCATGAAAACCTGTGTTCGGCATTGTTTTACCAGCACAGCTTTCAGCACAGTGACAGAATGGGGGCTTATCTGCAGTACTGTATCTTGTCTTTTAATGATGGCTCAAGGGCTGCCCTTGCAGCATCGGGTATGGCCATAATCTGGTGTTACTGCCATGTTAAAGCACAGACAATAGCAGTATGTTAAAAAGTGAACTAGGCCCACTGCTGGGAATACAGGCCTCCTGTGATTTCAATCAGTCCCACTCCGATCACCGATGCTGCGCCCCACCCCACCGCTCTCTCTCTCACTCTCTTTCTTCCAAAGACCGACTACTGGTCCTGCAGAGTCCAACACGAAAACCTGATAGGTTTGAAGAGGCTGTGAAGTCCACTGCACCTCATTGGAAGTCCATCTTTGCAGTAAAGATCAACTGGCTCCAGAAATTCTCCATCATGTCGAAGAATTCGATCCAGGGATTGTCCTGTCTGGATAAAAGTTCACTTCGCTTTAATGGCAATGGATTGAGGTCATGGCACTTAAAGCATCTCTCCCAGTTCAAAGGTGGAAGTAAATGTGAGTCCTGAGGAGAGATCCATCTTGGTCAGAGGAAAACCTTTTGAGAGGAGGGCATGAAATTGTATTTTGGAGCGGAACGGACCATATCGTTATTAAACGGTAATGTTAAAAGAAATGGGGCAGAAAGGTCAAATCTGAACCGAGCAGTGTTATCGTGAAACGTGAGACTAGGATTTAACTGTTGCTGGTGATAGATAGAGAGTAAGCTTTGATGAGCTTATCCATCATTAAATGTCACAAATGTCAAAAAAGGCTGAAATCAATCATTATCATGGTTGTTATTATTTCAATTCCATCAAGCTGTAATTATTGTTATAGCAAATATACGATATCTTCTATTTATTATGTTTTTCATTTGCAACATGTGAAAATCTGATGTGCTATCAGTCAAATTAAATCATTACAATGTGGCAATGCATTATTACTACTAATACTAATACTTGATTATGTTCCAACAATAGTCCAAAATATATTTTTTATGTTCTTGCCCTTGACAAGACACATTATTGAATGTGGAATATTGAATCAAACTAAAGCTATGAAGACATTTTTACATCTTAAACCTAATTATTTCAGAACAAAATGAAACGCCTGGAGCGTCATTCTTCTCCAACCTTCTTTTCAGTCCGTCCATTTCTCTCCCCCTCTTCAAAACATCCAAACATCCCATCCCCCGCTTCCATCCTCTCCTATGTGTCTCCCACAGGCCTTAGTGTGGCAGGGGCTTTTCTGCTCCAGGTGGTCTGCAGCCAGCCACCTGTGTTGTCTTTGTGGCGCTGTCATCTGTCTCCGGGCAGGCTTTGTGGGGTTGCCAGTGTGAGGACAGGCCCGGCGAGCACTGATGATGGAGATACTGCTTTCTGCCCCCTGCTTCTCCCCAGAACCTCACAGGACTCCAATGTTGCCAGACACAAGGAGCCTCGTTAACCCCCTCATCAACCCCTGAAAATCCTGGGAAAATGATGACGTAGCTGCTGACGATGTCTCATCGGTTCTGCTGTGAGAGCCTTCAGATGTCCCGGCATGTCAAGCGTCCTGCCTCATTACTGCGGGGCCTTTCATGGCGACGTCGTGTGAATGATTGTCTACATGCTGCAGTATATTATAGAGCCACAAGACGGGTTGTACGTTCCTTCATGTCCTTGTCACTGTGGCTTCCAGCACTGTTGTATTGTATACTGGCAATCGTTGGAGACAAAGAGAGACGAGAGACAAGAGCATATACACAGACATAATCCACACAAAAGGTTAAAGTTGAAGGCGGTTCAAAGATACTGCCCTGACCTTGGGAGGTCCAGCTCATGAAGACCTCAAGCTAAAACGAACTCATGTGTAGGTGTGTATGTAACCTGATTCAGTTCAGCTCTATTGTTCCAGTCATGAGGAGCCACTCAAATCTGTCACTACTGGCCTTTGCTACCTGGCAGACTTGAAAGTCTCATCGTCTGGATCTGAAAAGAACCACAGGCCTTTCTAGAAGAGGCTCTGGACGGAGGAGATGAGGACGTATACGTAGAAGAGATGATGAGGTAGTAAGTAAAGTGTTGGAGAACCGGACTGCCTTGGATAGATCAAAGTCAAAGTTCATCCATGCTCTCTTATCTCTCTCGGCCATCGCGTTCGTCTTCATTGTTACTTAAAAAGGGACCAGACATGCTCGAGCACGTCCAGCTGTGCTTTTGGGATCTGACCAGCAATATTCATCCTTGACCCGTCATCTATTGTTGATGATTAAAGTTCAGGACCACATCTACAAGACCAGGCAAATGTATTTTACTCCCATCTCCACTTGAGGGAAACGTTGGGCAGCTACAGTATGGCACAGGCTGTATTTATTTCAGTGCAGGGCAAAGCTGAGAGAGAAATGCATCGCTCACAGAATAAAGCCATTATGTTCCCCTTGATATGCTCAACAACATCACAGGACCCCCCCACCCCCCCTCTTCCTCCTCCATATTCAGAGTTTTATTTACTCCGCATCCGGAGTGTGAGAGTGTTGATAAATGACGGCGTCCGCCCTGGGACTCTCCTGTTTAAGGAGCGGCGGGCGATTTATGAGCGCGCTCTCGCAGGCTTCACGATGATTAATCGTAGCCGTCCTCCGCGGGACCGAGGCGGCCACAGGCTGGCCAGGGGCGGCCGGCCCTCCACTGTTTGGATAAGCAGATAACATCAAAGCCGCCTGCTGCTTGTGTTAAGAAAATACTGCATTCTGGGTCAGTGCAAATGAATCCACGAGGAGCCTGAAACTGTTTTATAATGACAAAGCCATCAATATATTATCACTCTACATCCATTTTGAGAGTAGAGGTCACTAATAATGACATTTGAAAATGTCTTTGTTCCTGACCCTTGAGCTTCCCAGAGGCACAGATAGACTCGGATGATTTAGCTGGAAGTTTATGAATGTATAGGGATCAGAGTGCACGCTGTATGGAGAGTTTAGTGAGAGTTAACATTTAAAAGAACATCCATAATTGTGGCAACATTGCAAAATGTATTACCATTAATTGCTTCAATACATTTTAGAAAGACCTCAAATTACCCTTTCTGTGACAGGGCCCGGCTCATGGTATCATTTGGATTTATGGTTAACGTTTGGCTATCCTGAACCTGGACCAGTGACGTATCTCATACGAATTAGTTTGCATCTAGAGAGAGTAGTTAAAGGTGTTAGCCTCGGAGATATTTACTTGCCCTGGTGTACTCCTCCACACCTGCGCCATTGATCAGAGCTGCAGCTGACAGGGTGGATGCTCCAGGGGTAACACTCATTTGATCTGTCACAAGAAGTACCAGCTCATTAGGGCCAGGGCCACAAGCCTCCCTGACTTGTTTCTGGATCTTACTATCACAGATTATTTCATTAGGAAATTGTATTTGGTTCTTCTATAGAACAGCTCCTTTTATGTGAAATTCATGAATATCAGCGTTGTAGTATTTAAGGATATTTATCACTGTTTACAGGGATAAATGGCCTATCAATATTTATAGTTTCAGACATAATCTTTTTTAATATATTGGATACGTTAGAGTTTTTCGTTAGAGTTATTCTGTTAACGTGTGTGTCCGTTGTGTAAAAAGCCCTGGCTGAGGCATTTTCTTTTTTTTTCTTATCTCATTTACACATCAAAATAGTTTCTCTCCTTTCCCATTGTTAGTACACCATACTCCCAAGCCAACAGGGAATCGTTGGGAGAATTTCCGTTCTTTATTTTCCACTTCCAACGACTTCCACCGGTTCCTTAAAGGACGCCAATTTAGCTGAATTCAGGGCTGAGCTGAAAGGCCTACTGTTACCTGTCCGCTGGGGTAGAACCACTGCGGTGTCTGCCCTTTCCCATGCTTCCACTGCGGGACCTCGACCACGGGTAGACAGAAGGGACACCTGTTCCTCCAGAGAGGTGGGCCAGCATCTGAAATCTTAGCGTTGGCCCTGCCTATTGAGAGTGGGCAGCACGATAAGGGCCTGCACTGTGACGGGGAGGAGGAAACCCGAGGAGAGCTCAGGAAAGGGGGACGCCTATAGCCAAATGAATCTGGTGCAATTTGCCAAAACACAGTAACCCCCCCCACCCCCACCCCTGCTCACCCCCACAAGACGATTACCCACACTTGCAATAGGAAAGCCATTGTCGGGTAAGAGTCTCCACTTATCTGTGTATTCTTTATCGTAATGTGCAAACATAATGGACTACCTGTGCTATGATAGTCTCGAGCGACTCTTGGTCCAGAGCAAAATAGTTAAAACTAAAAGTGCCGCTTTTGTTGTGGATGGAGTTCTTATCAGTAATTAGTCTTCTCCCAGAAATACCTTTAACTCAAACATAAATTGTCTACGGAAAGAAAACCTCACACGCTTATGGGCCGCTCCCGTGTTTCTGCTCTGGTCCTCCACTCTTCATCTCCTAAACCAACATAATAGCAGAGAAGTTGATTTAAGCTCCAAGAATTGGTGCATGCCCCATTGAAAATGATGACTTTTTAAACATGTGGTTACACAGTGGAACAGTGAAAGATTTAATGAATGTGATCCAAGTCTAATGTGTTCATGCTTCGAGTTAACCGCCGCCATCGTCTGACCTTGTATCGCAAATGGTTTCTAACCATTATTCTGTAGGGAAAACCCATAGAATAATATTTTCCCCCCTTACTGACAAGATTTGTACCTAGCGCACTCAGGAGCATGGGTCACAAGAGGAGCACTGAAAGTTTGTGCAAGAGGTTTCCGTACGAGTCCCTCAATGAGCCTCTTATTGTCTCCCAGCTCGCTGTCTCTTCGCCCCATATATCAGCCTCCCCCGTCGAGGGTGACTCGCCTTCTCCATACCACCTTTGATGTCTTCAAAACCCTGGAACACTATGTGTAACCACTGTTGAGTCCACCTATGGGGCAGCCTGCCTCGTGCAGGCCCCAGTCGACAAACTTACAGTAGGCCCCCTGATCTTAAAAAGAACTATAGCCCCTTCTCAGCTGTACCCTCTTTTATGGCTCTCTCCTCACGTCCGTTATTGTAACATCTGAAAAGCGCACCCTTGCCGATATGGTTGAGTTGCATAAGTTGGGGTGTAAAAATGTCTGGTGCTTCGGTGCTCGCTCATGCCTGGAGATGGACACCGGGAGAAGCGATGGTCGCCTGGGGGCCCTTATGGAGGCCTAGGTCAATGTCTTTCTGCTGCCGCCAGAAGCCGTGGGGAAATAACGCTCCGTTCGGCTGGAGGCGTTCAACAGTCTGAGAGGGCCCAGATGCACACTCCTGAAATCTTCAAAGATTCTTCCCCCAACTTTCAGTATCAAACATATGTGCAGTTAGAATGTTTTATTTGACAGTCAGATCTGTTAAGGAAATGTTTTTTCTGATATGCAGTGGAAGGACTACTTGGAGCGCGAGTGACATAACAGCAGGGTTTGAGGTTTAAACAATGAGATAGCACGGCTTGAATGTCAGCCTGTCTACATATGCCAGTGGTAAAAGTGATGGTATTAAAAAAATAGGGCGGTTTAGTTGTTTCCTCTGTTGCAGCCCCCCAAGTGACTGCACCAGAGTGAAAACAGAGCTATTCCAACAATACATAATGTCACAAACCATTGGAACGTTAAATAAGATTCATAGGACGAAACATTTTCAATCTGCTGATAGATCAAATCTAGAAACAAAATAAACAATTCCGTATGCTTAAAAGTAAAGAGGATTTAATATTTTATGAAAACAAGGAAGTTTGAAACTTCCAGTGGGCTCCATTCATTGAGATTCCGTAACGCTTTGCTTTAAAAAGAAAAAACGAAAAAAAACATTGCCGTCGGCTGAAAGAACTCCGCAGTGCGGTTTCTAAATGATCGTCACATGTTGGGAGTCCGTCTGTGTTGTTCAAGGCCCTGGGTGACAGCTTAATGTTACCGCCTTATTTATCCCTCTAGCCTAGCACTCCATCCCCTGAGTCACCGCGCCAAAGAAACAACAACTATTAGGGTCCATCTCCTTTGTAGGGTTAGAGCATGAGCGCATGTTTTGGGGGGAGAGCCTGTTAAACTGTCCTCACCTTTACGCCCGACCTGAGCCTAGTGGAGATGGTGTCTAGCTGAGGCATCCTTCCTGCAAGAGGAACATGGAGGTAATTTATTATGACCCGGCAAGCTGGAGGGGTGGGCTGGGGAGGGGGGGGGGGGGGGGGGTAGGGGCACACACTGAGCACTATCGATCCTGGGAATCAGTCGTGAGGCTGCAGTGTGGAGAGGTTGTGGAGGAAGAAGCGAGGGGGAGAGAGTTGTCTCTGAGAGAGAGAGACAGTAGAAAGACAGAGGAGGAGTCAGACAGTCCAGCGACTGCGACGAGAAGGCTGTGCATTCTGCAATGAGGGCCATTAGCCTTTTCCCCTTGCAAGAGAGAGAGAGAGAGACCAGGCAACGATGGTCGCTCATTCATGGTGTGGAGTACAGACAGAAGGGAGGCGTGTATAGGAAAGGAGGAGCTCTAATGGGATAACTCCCTTGCTCTCCCAGGGGAGCGCCCCCTCTCAGAGATACTATCAATCTGAACAGTCGTCTCCATCACGCCTGCCGCCCTGTCGCCATGCAACGCCAATGCACGCACTGGTCAGGAACTTAGACAGCGAGAGCATCTGTCTATCATAAACACTCTGGCAATATGGAAACATATAGCTGAGCCTGATGGTGAGCGCATTCTGTATGATAAAGGACTGAGGGGTTGATAACGTCAGAGAGTTTTGTTCTTTGTTGAGATCTCTATACCAACATCTGGGAAAGAAGGATGGACGCCTTTCTTATATTGTTGCACACAGAGGTCAAAGTAGTTGATGTGGTAATCGTCTGCAGACGTCTGGATTATGGCTACATCCCTGGGTTCATATCGTTCAAAATTTTCCCTATATGTTTAATGTACAAAAGCATTGTGCACTTAAGGAATTGTGCCTACGTGAACATAATCTCCATGGTGAATGTAGTACCATTTGAAATGACAGACAGACAGACAGACAGACAGATTGATTATTCTATGCAAATTAGCCACTAACAACTATATCACAGTACATGTATACATT
Source organism: Protomyctophum bolini (assembly GCF_963924005.1). Classification (NCBI taxonomy): domain Eukaryota; kingdom Metazoa; phylum Chordata; class Actinopteri; order Myctophiformes; family Myctophidae; genus Protomyctophum; species Protomyctophum bolini. The sequence goes on along the minus strand of NC_137882.1, from coordinate 10,780,490 downwards.
TCTAAACAAATCAAAGAAAGTCTGTTGACTGTTACTTGTTTCCAAATTTCCTGTGAAGAGTGAAATATATTTTTATTTTTTTCCCTGAGAGAAGAGGAGAGCTCGATCTTGTGCCCACTTTGATTGGATAAGCCCCTTAGTCGATTGTTTATTGGAAATGTATGAAGCACAAGTGTCTCTGGACACCTTAAGTGGATAACCATATGCTGTCACAGTAGACCATGCAGACGCGCCTCATATTGAGCGCTCTGTTGACCTGGGAATTGTGTGGGAGGCGGAGAGCGGGGGTGGAGGGGCACAGGGGACTTGTGAGAGTTTAGAGAGGTACAAATCAAGGATTTAACTATAGCAGTTCTCTCTCCTACTCACAAACTGTGTGTGTGTGTGTGTGTGTGTGTGTGTGTGTGTGTGTGTGTGTGTGTGTGTGTGTGTGTGTGTGTGTGTGTGTGTGTGTGTGTGTGTGTGTGTGTGTGTGTGTGTGTGTGTGTGTGTGTGTGTGTGTGTGTGTGTGTGTGTGTGTGTGCATGCGCGCGCGTGCGCCATGCACACACATGCAAATACACGTTGATAGACGCTTACAGGCTGCACGTCTATCCAACAAAAGGAAACAGCACTCTTTTCAGTCTAGTGTAGCTTTAAGCAGTCTGTATGTATCCTTAAATGTCCTTCAAAATTAATACAATTCAATTTCAATTCAATATATACAATATAATACATGTACAGTAGTATTTGAACCCTGTGTGTGTCTGAGAGAGAAGGAGACTGAGAGAAAGAACGAATGAGAGAGACAGGCTGATAGAGAGACAAACAGAAAGAGGGTTTACACCATTGCCACAGGTCTTTATTGGGCCACACTTTAAATCAATGGCAGATGCTCTCCCTTTGACCAAACCACTTAGCTGTCACTCTTCTTGCTTCTTCTTGCTTCTTTCCACCTCCCTACTTCTTTTTTCTAAAGGGACACACCAAAACCAACTATCAGTAAACAAGCAGACCTCTCAAACTCCATAAAAATCAAGCAGCAGACAACAAGACAACCAGCCTCTGTTTGTATAACTGGGAAACCCCTCTCTGGTTTTTGACACAGGGGTACAGCTAGCACGCTAGTTTTGGTGGAAGTGTTATTATGGTTTAACATGCCAACAGTTCTCCCTCATCATGAAACCAAGCCGCTGGCCTGTCAAACAACCGTTGCCTTCTTTGGGAAGCACATTGTCGTTTGCACTGTTGAAGTCTTACTGTACTTGTGGTTGAATGTTGGGACCGCAGAAAAGTGCAAGTTTGTGAATAAGTAAGGGAACCAAGCAAAGTACAAATGTTCCTTTGTGATTCAAATGAATTGACAATGTGCAGCATGAGACTCTGGGACATTTTTATTTGAAGTGATCTTGCAGTGATCAAACATTGACATTTTGAAATGTGTCATTCCACACAAACACAATTGCGTGTTGATAAGGCAACCCCACAAAACATCGAGCAGCAATTTGTAGTAGTTTAAAACACGTATACCTTAGAGATTAGAGATTAGAGGTGAACAAAAAATTCATATGGTAAATACCTTCACAAATCCATTGCCACTTAAACTTTCATGGGAGATCGAACTTGCTCCTTTACATTACTGTGATTGTGTCTATGGACGTATAAAAAAAATTAACTTTTCTGAGTGTGCTGCATGTTCTGCTCCTGCCGGCCCTAATGGCACCCAATCAGTTCCACCAGGTCTGCTCCAATGGCCTCTACCCTGATTACACTGAATTGTGGGTATTTCCTGCCTCTAAGCCTCGCATATGGATCGAGTAAGGCAGTGGCTGAGGGACTACCGTTTCTCTTCACTACATCTTCATTTCTTTCTCTCTCACTTTTTTTCAATGGAAAAGCAAAACGCTTTTGTTTTTTCTGGCTCTGCTGTCAAAATAGCAAGCGGGGCTTTGGCTCGCTGTCTGCTCGCACGTAGCCAAGGAAAACCCCAGGAGACAAGTGTGGCTAAATACAGTTTAATCCACATGATCACTATCCGTCTGTGGACTCAACCACACCTATTGCTGACCTATTGCTATGAGGCAAACAGCTTTCCATTCAGTTTTGCTATTTTTCTGTTCCTTTATGGATGGAGATATTTGTCATACATGTTTAAAAGGTCCCGGTGAAGATAGAAGTATTATGATTAAGACTACCACATGGGCTGTAGCCTGGGTTTATAGCAGAGGTTTGTCAGTAATTATATCTTCATTATATCACAGCAGGTTGTAGACACTGCACACCCAATGCCTATTTTCCTCCTCTTGGGAAGAAAAACAATAAAATCATCGTGAAATAAAACCGTCTGGTGGCAAATACCAGCTCTGGGGAGTACCAATTGGTGGCTGTGTGAACATAATTGCATTTAAACCAAAGACGTAGTCTGGCAACCCTCCTATACAACATTAATAATTTAAGCAAGCACCCTTGGCTGAAGAAGCTTACTTGATGTATTATGTATACTCACACAAATGCAAGGCAAAGCTGGCAGAGTTTGGAAAGGATCTGAGTGAGAGCTTAGGAGTTGGTTGTGGGTGACATTTCTGTGGATTTGTTTTATATCCAAGAACACTGTCAGTGTGAAACCCCCCTCTCTGTTATTCCTCATGATAGTTTTGAGTAGTATTTGCCTTTGAAATATATGACTGCATTTTCTAACAAGCACATCAAGCCTTTTGAAACCTTCAAGCGTGTCTGTTATCAGGGGCCAGAAACCTTCTGGCACAGCAGTAGTTTAGATTTTAAAAAGCTAACATATCCCTCTGCCATGGCGAGGTAAAGGCCCTGTCTGATAACAGGGAACGTACTGGCTGCCAGCTGTATCAGCATAGACGTAGAGTAGATAACACGCTTGGTCATTTACAGGCTAAAGGCTAGTGTTGACGATTTTTGTATGATAAATTAAGTCTCATAACTAAGCATAGAAGACCAATTAAAGAACACCTATAATCAGAACCTATGTTATATATTAAAAAAGAAAGAATAAAATCCATATAATCTAGATAGTACAGTACTGTGGAATATTGGAAGAGGGCTACCAACGGCAAATGTTTAATGCTTACTTGTCCCATCACACCACTTCTTTTAAGCTCTTTTAGTGGGGAGACTTTGGTGTCTGATGTTGCTGTGTGCAGTGTATTTGTATTACACTTTTTCCAGATTGGTTGGCTCATTTGTTATTTCTCTCTCCTCTCTAACACTGTCCATACTTCCTCCTCTCCATTATAACCACTGATGGAGTGCAGATTGAACCACATTTGTTTCAGAGCATTTTGCTTTCCTACCTGCAAAGTATTTGATTTGGCAGTTGGTCCACCTTCAGCTCTGAGCTGTATAGCCTAAATTAATCAACATATTCACGTTGTTTATTGTAGTTGAACAGTTTTCTTGCAAATCAAGACATAAAAGCTGATTAGGTCCAACTGTATTTCTTAGGAGATTGTCAGCATATGGTTAATTAAGTTCTCAATTAGTTAGGAGCGCTACTGTACAAATGAGCATGCAGTAAAAGGCTTACATTATGTTTATGGGTAAAGTTTCAAATGTATATTTTCTCTTCACATATATAAATATATATATATATATATATATATATATAAAATAAAAGTGCGTACAGTATGTATGCTTGAGTGTGTATATACTGTATATGTGTTTATATGTGATTGTCAAACAGAACAGTTCTGTATGTTTGCAAAACTGCGTGCGTGCACCTTGGCTGTAGATATTTTGTTGTCTAGTTTCTTTGACTCCCGCTGTTGTCCTGTGGCTTACAAAGGAGATAGTGTAACACTTACTAAATTACTGGCATGCACAATGTGATTGATTGACTTGTTGTTGGGCTGTCACGACCATTGGAATGCACCCCCATGTGAAAGGTGCCTCAGACAAACACAACGGTGCTCACCTACTCAGGTTACCTGGGCTGCACGCCAGGTATTATAAATCGCATTGTCTGATTAAAAAAAAAAGGACGTGAAGGGGGGGGGGGGGAGAAAAGAAGTATTTGGACAAAAACTTTGCCTCCTCCCTTTTGTGTATCAAAAGAAAATATGTACTTTTCTCCAGGTGCGGGTTATTTCACTTTGCCAGTAATATGATCGGACACTAATACAGAACACCTGTCCCCGAAAATGAAATGCAGCATATAATGTAATAAGTGTATTGTCTGATTGGTTATGGTAATTCTTCATTTGGCCACAATAACTAAGCTCAACCGCCCTAAAACCCCTTAAGTAAGTAAAGTCACATAAAACAGATGTGGCTCTATGTTTCCAGAAAGATCTACGAGATCTATGAGAAAACATGTTTTCTCACAGTACTTCAGCTACCACTGAACGTGGGCCCTTGACTGTGCAGGAGGCTTCATCTGTGCACAAAGAAAGCATTGGTGCATTGTTATATTTTACAGTGCAACATAAATCAAATATTATAGAAGTGCTGAGAATAAAAAGCATTTTGACGTTTTTAGCGTGACAGTTCCGCAGTTCCCGCGTTTAAGTGGCGGCGGGAGCTTTGTGGCACTAGGCCCGAGATCTCCTCCCGTTAAGCACACTTCCTGCAGGCCCTGTCCCCCCGGCAGTGACCCGATCCAGCTGGAGGAAGTAACCAATGAAGTAGATATTAGATCAACCCCGGGAAAAAAAAGATTTCTCTGCCTCAACCTACTGTACCATGAGATTTATTAATGAGTCCAAGCAGTAACACTCTGATGCTTTCATCAGAGCAACTCCATTAAACTACCCCCCACCCCCCACTTCCAGGTTCAAATGATCTATGGACACAATGATACCCCTCTGGAAGGTGTTGTGTTCCTAACGCCCGACGTCCAGACAGGGGTGGTCCGCGCAATCGGATCCTTTGACATCACGGTGAACATGAAAACATGAAACATAGTTATTGATCACAGAGTTCACGCTAATCAAATAGCACCCTGGTTTGTTTGAAGTTAAAAATGGTTACAGTGGGTGTTTATCGTTGCACTTCAGGACCCTCTTGCCTGGCCCCTCTTAAACATACACGGACAGAAGTGTTATTTGTATTGTTAAATTTACATTAAGTTCATTTTAATTGCATCAGCCCACTAAAGAGATCTCACAGTAATGGGCCTGACAGAGAAAATTGCAATCATCTGTGCAGGGCCTGCGGCGGTGTAATGGACAAACCTGATTAATTTAATCTTGTTGCGCTCCATTATGGCTGCACTTTATCATTTCAACAGATGGAACACTAAGAAATTAAAAAAAATGCTCTCAAGGATGTGCGGCATGCTGTCGTTCCATTCTCCCTCATCTCCTCATCAGAAGGTGTGTGGGGGCTCCTCTGTAGATATGAGGGCCTTGACTTCAAGCTCTGGATGAGTGCATTATCAGACCCAAATGGGATTATGGGAGCAGCCAATTGATGCAATAAATCACCAGAATTGTCCTGTGATGTATATTGCTGAGTTATTATTAAAGGGTTATCTAATAATGAGTTGATCCAGTCGGTATTAATGTAAGGAGTAGAATGAAGATTGCTTGTCTATAGGCCTATATGGAGGATATTCAAATTACTATTAATGTAGTATTTGTTGTACTGTGAGTACAAGGACTTCTTTCATTTTCACTGTATATTTTGTGCAAATGATAAATGCATATGGTCTGAGGGCTGCAACACTGCAAAATGACAATTCTAAAGATATTTAGAAAAATAGCAGACCTGCTGTGCTTGACATACATTCAATGACTGTACAAAATAATGCCCACATTTTACACAGGACAGCCTGGCAGCATGCAAGGTATTCTAGAAGAGATCTACAGGGGGCGCTCTAGGTCACATGAAGAGAGAGAGAGAGAGAGAGAGAGAGAGAGATTTTAGGAATATCTCTCCAATGTGCAAACACACACCAAATAAAATAAAATATAAATAACTACATTTAAACAGTATTCCCCTTTCAAATAGCCATATAAAGCTTTATGCAAAAGCTTTATGCAGCAAATAAAAACAATGACTTGGACAATGATTTTAATTGAATACATTAAATAGCCCATTAGAACACAAAATAAATAAGGTAAAATAATATTTTTTTCGTACGGATAAAATTGGACATGGGAAATACTGTTATTGTATGAGGTGTTTTAGCCCTCTCGCATGTTGAACTTGATACTGCACTGATCAGCGCGTGGACGCACGCATGCGGAGGAGATCTTATTATCGTTACTGCCTGCACTCTTGTAACAACTTCTGCTGCTGGACTCCGTTCATCTTTGCTTATTTGGCTTTTTAAGTTGCCTTTATGACGGAAACACCTTTTAACGTCATTGAAAAGAAGTGTGTGTGACTCGTGAGCCTGTCAAAACACGAGTGCAAAACCGCACCGCTATGGACAGCGAGACTTGTTGCATGTGGTGGGCTCACTGGGCTGGTGGCATCCAGACCCAGGCAGCGTAAATTTATAAGGTAGGCTATTACAATGATGCGACGCTTTTTGATAAGACTTATTTTTCTTTTAAAATATAATATGTTTCAGATGCCCACCTCTTGACCCTTGTTTATTTGAGGCTATTGACAGCAATAAAAGGTATTGGGGCATTTCAAGGGGCGGGGATACATGTGTCATGTCTTTATCTATAATCGTGGCACACTGGCAGTTATAAGAATCAAATGATTAGCCTCCGCTTTCATGGACAGTCCTATCAAGTATAGCCTGCAGCACAGCAGTGCACGTCCTGTTACCACTTACCTTATAGGCTGACAATCTTACACACGTTCAATCAATAATGCATAATTAGGCATACTGCAAGAGTGATGCTACTTTAATTGTGGTTAACTGTGGAGTCACGGGGAAAAAGTAGACTGAGCATTTAGCTAAATCTAATTTGGCTTCATTTAACTTAAAGAAAGACTTTTCTTCGTAGCTACTCCAGTCTGCATCATCATTTTTCGGTCTAATTATTTCCTTTTGTTTTTGTTGCTGTGCACCACATTTGACAGTGATGGATAACAGGTTAAAAATGAATGTTTTCTCCTCAGCCAGTGAATGTTGGAGTGGCTCTCTAGCATGCATGGTGTTCTCTTGTTCTGCCCTCAGACCAAAAGACCTTGGAAAGATTGTGTTCCCCCTCTGCTTTTCCCATTTCAATCTGATACAGTTTGTCTTCATTTTCTTCTGACCAGGACCTATTTATATGATATATCGCTAAAGCACATCATTCAGACAGAAGTGTAGGTTATGTCAAAGTTATGCCATTAGCTTTACATTTAGGATGTTGCAAAAGCTGGGGGTTGTGTTGAGCTACCTCAGCAGATGGCTAGACTAACAATACAGAATAACACCCCCCCCCAAATGCACCAAGTGCATGTACATATTTCCTGGTGAACTGCTGGCCCATTACCTGGCCCTCAGAACAATGTGTCCAAATTTAAGCAATAGTAGTTCAGCACCAGAATGACAATCCAGGAAGCAGACATATTTTTGTCTCTGATCCAGTGATATCTTTAACCACTTGAACCCCAGGCCAGTATCCCTATTCTGAGTGTCGAGTGTGTGTTGTGTGTGTGTGTGTGTGTGTGTGTGTGTGTGTGTGTGTGTGGGGGAAAATAGCTGTAGATCAGCTATTTTCGGCAACGAGATTTGGTGTAGAACTGTAGATTGAACAAAGACCACATCAGTATAGTGCAACTCATGTCTGTTTTGGTGTTTCGCTAAGTATAGTCGAGGTTTACGTGGTTCAAAACATACAGACCAGTGGTTCATCCTGTGTTCATGGAGTTCATGGAGTTCATCTCTGCGTCAGAGCTGATATTGCAGCATCCTTGGTTTGGAAGTGTGGTCACACGGTCCGCATGCTTCTGTCATGAATGTGGTGGGTTGTTGAGGACAACATGGTACACGGATATGTGAGAGTTCTCTCTCACACACATGCACACTCTCTAGTTCAAACTATTCTTCTATTTCTCTGTATTTAGTAGTCTACTGTATTCTGGTCCTTGTTGTGAGTTTGGTAAACCCTCAGTGTGGTGAGGTCCTACTCCTAGTATAATAGTAATCCTTTAGAATAGGTGCTGAGTGATGATGATTCAGTTTGAAGTGTTCCTCTGTGACCAAGCAGCGGACCAGAGAACAAGATGACATAAGGCAGTATCATACGACAAGTTCTCAAAGTTTATTTATACAGTGGTTCTCAAACCTTTTCATGTCATGGACCCCCAAATGGCTATATATTTGGCCGGGGACACCAATCTGAAAATGTTTTGTGCCTGGGACGCTTTCAAGATTTCAAGAAACCCTTTCAAGATGTTTAAAAAAATCATAAGTGTGAGCTTGTATTAGTTTGTATTTTTGATTAGCCAAACATATTAATGGATAAAATGATTAAAATGAACACATTTAGCTGGTGAGACCCTGCGGACCACACTTTGAGAGCCAATGGTTTATTACACACATAAGGAATATATAGTGCTGGATATATAGTGCTGGACACATGGCGTAACCAGAACATATGAGATATGAAAAAGAACAAGATTATAAGGGCGCAACAATAAATAACACACACTAGGAAAACAACAGCTACTTTACATCTCGTATCAATGTGCACAGGCACCTGTGACCTACGCAGATGAGAATGAATCAACAAATTGTCTTTCCTAGTCAAGTAGATAAATGTCAGACCTATAAGAAATGTCATAACAGTCCTACACATAGTATACAGTATAGTACACGTACAGTATGTAATCTCAAATTCTACCATTGTAGTATGACTAACTACTTCAGGATCCCTTTATTTATTGTGTACATCTTGATGTGTTTTATTCTGTTAGCAACAGAACCACATTGGGGAATTTGCATTTCCTGTTATTATTACCCATTATTTTGAAATCTGTTCCATCATATGGTTATGCATATTGGCATAATTATCTGTGAATAAATTATCACATTATAAAGTTAGAAACCCACTCCAATTTCCTCACTTTAGAGAAAGAAAGGCTCCTTGCATGGAAGGTATGAAAAGTGCAAAATGTACAAGTGGTAAGAAGTTAAAAGCATTGCATAAGTCTTTAAATCAGAAATATGCATGGATATTTTCATTTCCTACACTTGAGGGAGGGAGTGCTGCTGTATGCAGAGCAAGTGACCCAAAGATGAATGTCAGAAACACATTCGGTTTTGAAGGTGTGTTAGTTCAACTGGAATAATGCTGTGTTTCTTGTCTGCTGCAATGAATAGAATTACTAACTATTTTCATTCACACATGCAGCAGATTCCCTACTGTACTGTACTGTACATGTGCTTCAGGTTTTCTTTAAGACTTCACTTCAGAAGAACATTCTCCAGTCTGCTCTCCTTACTTTTGAAGTTACATGCTCCTCCAATTACTGGGGCCATGCAGTCTCCCCTATGGTGTCCTTGGACAGCTCTCTGAGTGCCTGAAAATGTTGCGGCCCATTAATTCTGGATTGTCTTCATCTGTTTGCATAATTTCTCTCCCTCCCATTCCCGCCTCCCCCTTTTTAGTCTCTCAGATTTATTTTCTATCTTGTAGAATGTATAAGTCTCAGCCAGATTCTCTTTTTTTTTTATTATTATTCTTTTTATTTAAGTATTAATAAAGTTGTGAATGCCCTCTGGGTGTGTTTTTATAAAGCCCCTGCAGGTCTGTCTTCTGACAATGATGCTCTCCTGCCAGCCAATAACTGAAAGGTTTGCCTAAGATTAGAGATGGACCTTACATGGGGAGTATGAATCCATGAACACAATGTGATTAATTTCCGCTTGCTAAAATTCCTTGAGATATCATAAATATCTTAAACACAGTGAAAGCACAATACATTTGCCCCAAAAGATTTGCCTTACTTGTGGTGTTTTCTTTAACTATATGCATTTTTTAGGGGGTTTTCTAGTCAGACTAATTTGCTGTCAGGCAGGGGGTTGTTTTTGCGACACAGGCAGACTCCAGAAATTAATTTATCCAAATAACCAAGCCCTCCTGGGCCATGGAGGTTGGGACACTGAAATGGCCCTGGTAGGCAAAGCCGCCTTTTGAAGTCTGGAATGTTTTGGCTGACTTAGAGCAGGCGACTGGACTAGAAGGATCGTTTTCACTCACCCATGGGATTTTTAACCATTTTCATACACTGAGAACAAAACAAAACGAGGAAAAATGCCTGAGCTGATTTGCATCGACTTTGCCCGCTCTAAATGTGAGGTGTGTGTGTGTGGGGGGGGATTAAGTGAAACTGATTTGGGGAATCTGGAGATTTGTAAGATATCTTCTATTATTTTGATAACACTGCTACAACATAATTATTCTCTGACAAAACATTTGTGGGAAAAAACAGTGATGCCAATGGCTCCCTAAAGAGGGCCATCTGACTAGATTTTGTGTTGAAATCATCACTTCCACCAAACTCCACCAAATCCATATGGAGAAACTCCATATCATCCTAGTATAAGAAGCAAGCCACATAATTAAGTCATTATTATTGCACCATTGGAGCTAATGAGGTGTGGTCATTTGGACTAGGGGCAAACTAAATACAAGGTCCATCCTAATAATACAAACACTCTGAATCATGGTGCAAAAGGCCCTCATTAGTGAAGGGTGCATGACAAATTTATTATATCAAGTGTTTAAAAAATAATAAAATAGGCACATTAATAAAAACTATTTCCCTTTTACCATATTAGACCTCCTAAAAGTCGTTTTTCCCCCCTTCTAAAATCATAACAATTAAGATGCTGTGTTTTCGTTAAACCACCCGAGGTAAGGAAAGTGCAGAAAAACAGGCAGACTTGAGTAACGGAGCACTTGAGTTTCCAGCGTAATAAATAATTCACAGGTCCTGTGTGATGAGCTGCTGAGGGCAGAAATCCCTAATGACAGCTTTTTATAACCTATGACTCAGCTGGCCATTATGCTCCTGACATCCCAACACAGACCACATCCCCTCTTGCAGGCCACTCCCCTCTCCCTCTCTGTCTCTGTGTCTTTCTCCGCACCCCTAATACTCATAGCCCACTGCACTGACAAATCAACAGTTCTGTAAAAGCAATACTGTACCTGCCTTTGATACATCATTACGGTATATCCCTTTTGGAAAGCTCATCGTTTGATGAATGTGGCTAAAATATGGAACATTTGTGCTGTTAAGAGGTTATAATTGTATTAATCAAGTATGTTTATGTACCTACTTCAGTTATCTATCTATCAATGCATAACGTCTCAGTCTGTCTGTCTGTACGTCTGTCTGTGTGTAATCCACGTAACTCGAGAACCGTTCGCCCCACCGACTTCAAATTCGACACACACGTTCCACACCACCACAGGGGGTGTAGTGCCCGGTGTCGAGTCGGTCGGACCCACGGTTGTCCAGAACCGCCCCTAAAAGGCCTCTGTCCAGGCTCTGGACCGGGCCCCTGCCCAGCGTTCATTATGGAGCTGGCCTATTCTGACCTCACAACACTCCATATTTGGGCATGCCTGACACAGAACTCCACAAGCTGCCTTGTTCTGACATCTCAACACTCCATATTTGGACATGGCTGACACAGAACTCCATATATAGGAATAAAGGGACACAGAGAGACGCATACATAAATCTGACATCATTCTGACGTCGGGCATAAAAGCAACACAGACATATCTGGGTTGGCGGGGCATACATTTCCAACTTGCATCGTTCCAAGTAGGCCAGTGCCCAACGGGCACCACCGTAGAGGCCCCACGGGTCCCTCTCTAGTTATTAATAATAATAATAATAATAGAGTTTTTTATAGTTTTATAGTTTTTATGTTGTACTATCCTTCATTTTGTAAAACCGTATCATAAATCCTGATTATGGCATATTGGAAGGGGGATGAATGTGCGTATGATGTGCTATGAGTGAGGAGGACCCGTGGCCGTGTCCCTTAGTATTATAATATAGGACATGGGTGTTCTCACTCTCATGGCATTTGCAGTGTGTGTGCCCTGTAATAATCGTAATAACAAACCTATTTTGGGTTCGTTTGTTTGTTGCCTTCATTCATTTAGCTCTGGTGTTTTGTCCTCTATAGGCATATGAGTGCTGCTGCTGCTGCTGCTGCTGCCGTGGACCTGTGAGGTAAGAGACTCAATATAATAGTTCAGGTCTGTGACTGATCAAGTGTGAGTGTGCTTGATTGGCGCAATGGCACCATACCCCCCAGGTAAGCTTGTTCCATGCAACATCTGGGGCTAATTTATGCATTCTGCAGCTCCCACATGCTGGGCAATGCTTCACATAGTCTTGCCTGATATGATGATGATGATTGTTATTATTATTATCATTGCCAAATCCCAGCTCTCTCAATATGTAGTCTATAGGTGGTTAATATTAGATGCAAAAAAATTATATACCTTATATCAAATTACTCTGACTGCTGTGGTCGCTCCCTGGAGTTAGCATAGGGAAATAAATCTGGTGGCCTTGATTAAGTACCTGACAATAGAGTTAGCACAGCACTAGTGGTTTATAGTAATACAACGGACAAGGGCAATTAGGCCCACGAAGTAATTTACAGTACTGCATGCAGGTGGTGGTCTGGTGTGAGCTTGGGACCACCTCAGTAACAAATTAGACGCTATAGGCCAGCGGAACAGCAGCTCCGGTAGACCTCCAAACTTGGTAATTAAAGCAAATCAATCTAAGATTTGAAAAGGCCGAGTGCATATTTCAAATTGGTTGCGATTTTGATTTTGCGAAAATAAATAATATACAGTAGGGCCCGCTTGGTTTTTCATGTGTAATTTTCCGGAGAATGAATGATCACTTTTGTACGTTGTTGACCTTGTTACGTCAGCGTGGTGGACCCGTTCCCTCTCACTGCTACCTATTAATTATGAAATACTGTAGGTCTCGCCCATTTCATTTTACTACCTCTTCCTGCTGAACTTGGTGTGAAAGGCTGCTGTTCTTAAATAGGTGCATAAGAGTGTTCCCTCAGCACTAACTCACACCAGCATTATGTCATCAGAGTCAAAAAGGCACGGCTGAAGAAAAATAGCTTGTTTCACACATGATAGACACCTTAACATGTGGAGCGGGAGAAGAAAGAGGCCAGCGTATTTGGCTACCCTTTTTTTACGGTAACTGGACCGAGAGCTGCAGCCTTGTTAAGAAATTCACACATTTTTACACTGTGAATTTGGCCGGCTTTGAATGGACAATCTTGCAGACTGCAGTATTTTACCTGTGACATTCTTGGGAGATTCAGGTTTGCTAAGTATATGAAATTAGTATATGAATGTATATGAAATATAGTTGAACGGTAACTCAAAACAGTGTCCTCTTTTGTTGGATATGTATCTATTGTCTTCCCTCTAGGGCTGCAATAGTTAATAGAATAATTGTATTTAATCCTTTATTTAAAAAAAGCACAGCTACCGTATCAGCTATTTTCACTATTTTTGCACGACACCGCTGTAAGACAAACTATTAAATAGAGTGGTTAATTATTATTAGACTAATTGATTTGGATGAAAACCTGTCATAATGTTTTCATGTCGAATCTTTGATATGTAAAACATTATAAAAGAAGTTGTAAAAATGGTATAATCATGTAGAGGTTCGTAGCTAGTTGAAGCCCTCCTTCCCTCAAATTGAAACGTTACTTCAGGCTTTGTTTCACTGCATGGCGTGGAGAAAGGCCCTCTGTGACCGTGGCTTATCAGCATCTTGTGCAGGTCACCCAGCGGGCCGCAGTGTGGCAGGACCAACTGGAATAGCTCGGACCCGCCTTGATCCCCGCTGTCAGCACCTTGGTCTGCGTGTGAGGTGATTTCATCAAGGCCACATGCTGTAGTGCAGTGCTTTGCCCGGCTCCCACATGACTGAGACGCTGCTGCTGCACAGTAAAATCCTCTAAATCTAAGAGACCTATTTGGGTCCATCTTTACTCTCAGAGTAAACCACTTAAGTGCCTGTGATGTCAGAGTCACTGGTCTCACTTCCTTCCTGGACTACACATTTCAAATTGTGCTACAAATCTAATCTACTACAAATACTATTAACATTGAGTGACTGAAGTTTCTTCCAGCTGTGAAATCTCCCTTTAAGCCTTGTAAGTTTCGTAATAAGACAAATTTGCAAAATTCGACGATCTACCAAGCTCATGACGTGTTGCATTGCAAGTTATCGCAAGACATTGTGAGCTTGTGAATATCTGCTATTTTTGAAAACATAAATAAATCGTTTGAAACCGTCAGGCTTAATGTGTTTAAATTAGCAATGAGGATTTTACTGAGCGGTTTGGTTTCCACCACGAGTATGCTTTGTTTAACAGAGAACGTGTCCCATGTAGTCAATGCAATTCCACCTGTGGAGTGTCTGCCCCAGATTCTCTGCTGTGTGTTTGAGTTAGTGAGGACTCTATAACACTCAGAGAGAGGGAGGCATTTAGCCAAATATGTCGGCAGAATAATAAGTGATTTTAGTTGGCTTGAGAGAACGTTGAAAATTGAAATGTACTGTACTGTACTGTACTGTACTGTACTGTACTGTACTGTACTGTATACACTAAGAAAAGCATGAACCATTGCACATAATTCAATTCATTCATAATTCATGATTTATTTATTTTGTTTTGCCTACAGTATTAACATGAATGCCAAAGGGCGTTTGTTTGTATGCACATCCATTACATTCAATGGATTGTTTTCTCTCCCATCACTAGTCACATTTAGAACTGCACATGCAGCGCCGAATGGCTGTTGAGGAATCTCATAAGTTCTATCTATTTCTGTGTGCATCACTCAATCCCAACGAACGCCCTGACGATAGGCAGAGGAACAAGTGGGCATGGAGCCCAATGATGTAAGCAGAACCACACCATTTGGCAGGCGAATCTAATAGCAGTGTGTGGTCCACAAGTGCTGGCATGGCTATTTTAGAACCCCAATCCCGGGGAAATGTATATTTACAGTGCACCTGCAATGCAAACTTGGGTCCGAAGACAGACAGTGTAAGTAGAGGAGCGTTTGACTTTTTCCCTTGACAGACAAAAAGGATTACTTCTGCTGAGCACAGCTATTATTTCTGTGGCCTGCTGTCAATACTAATACGAGCAGAATTATTAATAAATGGTGTCTATCTCACACAGGATGATTGCATTTTCTATTTTTAATGGATTGAATGGAGGGTAGAACAATTATCACGTCCGATCCTTCGGCTGTCCAATTCTTAGCGCGTAAGAGAGATGCCTTGTAAAAGATTAAAAAGGAAAAATGGCTGATGAATAATTTTCTAATTTCCAAGTATACCTTACTGGTAACTGGCTATATACATTCACATGATGCAGTATGTATGTATGGACCAAACAAGGGAACATTCCACTGGTTCTTCTCACATAATGCAAGTGTGAACTCCCGGACTGCCGAAAACAATACTTAGCATTTCTGCTACTGATGGTTAATCTCTCGTCAGCTTTGAGTTTCCACTAAAGAGCATCAGTTTGCCAGTCAGTGGGAGGGTTGAGTGACAGGCACAGGGCAACACATCCCTTATGTAAACCCCTTCCACTACCACCACCAAATTAGAGTGGCTGTTGCTACACCCTGCCTGCTGCTGCTGCTACACAAATGAGAAAGTAAGCACTCCGGTTCAGAAGTTCACATTTTGGATGCTTGCCGGAACTACTTAAGGCCCGTGACGTTTTCTTTTTTTTTCTTCTTCGAAGGAACAGGTGGTCAGAGTGACATAATTCTGGCCCAGTGCTAAGATCCTTAGAAATTAGGGCCCCCTCGTTCTGCCAGAGAAGTCATTACCCTGTCAATATCTATGAACACTCGTTGATCTGAACTGTTACTAATGTAAGCTGATAGAAAGGGAAAGACGGTATCAGGATAATGACATCATGTCCTATATATTTCCTTACAGTTGATAATATTACAGTTACTTACGTTTGTAGAGAACACACATGAGTATGTGCATGAGCATACATGCACATGGTACACATAGATACCGGTACTCACGCATGCACACGCACACACACACACGCACACACACACACACACACACACACACACACACACACACACACACACACACAGATACACACGTACAGTATCTCTGACATGTCTCAAGGCTTGGCTGAGAAAGCTATTTATTCTCATACACTGTTAACTACTGGCACATATGCTTTAGACTGGAATGCTGTTCAGAATGCAGAAAATATATTTAGTTCTCGCCAACAGACAGCATAAGGCACCAGTGGGTCTAGCCCCTGTGCGAGAGAACAGTTATTTCTGTCGCAGTATGGACTTTCAATTACCATAATCTGTTGCTTGACTCCTTCAAGAACATGAGGGCCAATTAAATCTGTGGATACATCAAAAGTGACACCTGTAGCCTACAATATCATTACACAGCATTTGTATTGATTTAATTATTTCCCTATTTTTCTGTAAATCAGATTTTTCCTCTTTTTCAAGGATAATTCAAAGAGGCTTATGACAGAGTGTTAATGTACCGTTTGCACTCTTATTGTGTATTGCCTCATTCTGGACTGCTGGTCTGTTTCTTCCATAGCTAACTGTATTCGCTTATGATATGCACATAATACTATAATAAGGAAGCAAACAACAAATATACTCTTAATCACGGCAGTGAGACCGCAGGTGTTTAATTGTTTATATTTTCATTTGAATCCAATGACAGTGGTTTGACCACAGAGTCAGAAAAAAAGTTTTGTATAATGTTCTATTTTGTCAAGTCTGTTGAAAGGCTGGCACTTCTGGACAGTGGAAATACCCCACAGCTGCCGGTCTGACAGTGACTATGTGATCCTCCTGTTGGACCCTTCCTTCAGGAGGAGACTTCACCGTGGGTACACAGTCAAACCCAGAGTGCAACACCCAAGTGTTAAAATGGATTGATCCTTACGGGTCCACTTTTACACTATCAGAGAGTTAAATGAACACTCTGGATTTCACTGTGTATGCACGGCACACACACGTTCTCCTCAGTTCTAGGCCACAGCCAGGCATTAGCCCCATCCAACAGACATGACAGATGCGTTTGGGAACAAACCATACAATAAATGCATAGAACAGACATTCCATTCATAGCAATGCTGTGCTTCCATGTCAGACACAGAAGAGGAATTTAGGGCCTGCAACTGTCAATAATTTTCATAGTGATTACTTTTTCATTTATCAAATATATTAGTAATTCAATTGTTTCTTTGTCAAACTGTCGGTTGTCAAGTTGAGTTTATACTTTTTGTCATGCAAAAATAGTATAATGTTTATAGATGGAACTTTTTTAATGCAATTCAATTGAATTTGGATTCCATCAGCCACTGTGGCCGGAGGAACACAGTGGCAAAAGGTTCCTGCCCATTCCTCCATTTGTGACTGCACTACATTTTTGTACTGTCAAATTTAGCCTTCTGTTAACATGCTGAATCTTCCTAGTATGGTTTTATTTTAAGGGAATCCTATGAAGCCTGTGCATATGACAGTGGGGGGGCGTTTGCCTAAAGCCTGGCAAATCTAATGGCAAAGCCATGCGCTTCAGCAGGGATGAACTGAGAACAATGCAAGAGATAAGTGAATTACCTACATGGTAGGAACACACAAGGCCTGTGTCTCGCAGCTAGGCAACTGGCAAACCCACTGTTTGTGTTAGGAAACAGTTGGGCTGCACTACAAACATGACTTATCCTGTTTAATTGCTGTGTAATTGCTGCAAAGTTGTCATATATGTCTGTTTGGACTGCCCTGCACAAACAGCAAAGGGCAGGTTGAATGTCCACTCAATGGTTAAGTGGAGATTTAGACTCTCTAGTTAGGCAAATAATTGGTGGCAGGAATTGTGTAAACACACTCGAAGGCTACATTGATTAAGTTTGTTGTACTTTCCAAGCTTAGAGTTGTTAGAATGACCGTCCTAGAGTTAGAGAAGTATTTGGATTTCGTCTGCGTTGAGTCACATTATAAGAAGGTTTGGCCTTCATGAGATAATCTTTTTTGATGTTTGGAAACAATTCTATTCACTTTTTTAGACCCATTTTTTCCAGATATGAGGCATTTATGAAAATGGTACAATATTTTATCCCCACCACACCCACTTCATAATAAAACAACTGTAACCAATCAGTGCGTCGGAGCGTGTCATATGTCCCAGTCAGGGAATATTGAATTGAAAGCTGGTAGTTGGCACTTCCCAAAATGTATCTATCATTTATTTAGCCGATGGCACAGCAGACAGTATAATTTGATAAAAGCTTTTGCAAAGTTTTATGCTCTTTTCATGGTCATTGTGACCACAGTAATGTATCTGATGGACTTTCATTCGTTTAATTAAGGGTATTGAATTACTTTAGCTGAGATGCCTTATGGTTGTGTCTATTGTGTGTTGCATTCATACTGAAAGTCGTACTTAAAAACAATGAAATGTTTTCCAGACACAGCAAGGATAAAAAATTGTATCAAATGTAATGACTAAAATAGTCATTCTCAGCATAAAACTGATTTTACGTGCGTCATCACCACAACATTGGGATTTGAAAATAAGGGAGATGTGTGAGAGAGATGTTGTGATCCCTTTTAAGTATTGTTTTATTTGATCTCCAAGGCAGGTGGGGGGTGGAAGGTTCATTTAAATGGTTAAGAAATATGGGAAGTTATGGGACGATATGTAAACGGGAGGACAATTAGAGGGAACGGTAAAATATGGGAGAATCCTAGACGCCACGGGAGGGTTGACAGGTTTGTTTTTTACATACCGTTAGATATTCTCATAGCAGATTATTATGTCCCTACCTTGACTAAGTGTAGTTGAACTTCAAACAGTCAAAATTAGTTAAAGTTCCTTGTGATCTTCACACAGTTAGTGAACAATACCTTCACACACTCTCCTCACAAAAACTTTTTAAATGTCCTGGAGGGTTTCTTATTTGAGTCCCAAACCTATTGAGATATCTAATGAAGAACTTTACCTTCCAGGCAGGCATATTTTTCCAAATGACAGTAATTTACATATGATGTATTTAGAGAAGCAGAGAGCAGGCTAATTCTATTTAGAGATTTTCCTTTGTTTTAGGAGTCATTAGCAGCTAGCTCAAATCTAATTTTTACAATTTCATCAGGCCATCTTGGAAAGCCTCTGTGAGCTCATCAGAGGGAGGCATTTATTGCTAAGTGTTCTCTATTGCATTAGCACACAATAAAGTGGCCAGGGACTGCTACAGACGTTTATATGGAATCCAGTTAACACTCCGCCAATTCGTTTTTTATTGGGACACAATCAATTTTTATTCATTTTAAAGCCAGAATGCTTTCTTTCATTGTGTGCCTTTCCCTAGCTTATTATGCCCTAAAGTAATTACTCAGTTGTTTTCACAAAATGGTAATATTTATGTTAAAGATTTCCTCTTTGAAATGCAGACCTGTGCACCGTGCGTATACATAATGTGTGAGGTTTTCAATGTATTCTAATGTCCGGGTGTATCGCATGTGTTCCTCATTATCTCACGCTTCCCACATAGTTTTTTTTTACATAACCAACAACGTTCATGTAATTTGTAAAAGTCTGACACTAATGAGAATGAGAACTACATGGTTATATATGTAAGCACGCTTTACCCATGACACCAGCTATCTCTGTTGGAATGTTATTGCAACAACCTGATGACAGAGCGTCCCAGCTCATTACATGATAGGTTACATACTGTACGCACAATCTGCCCAACAACGTGGAAGTAGGGCAGGGCTAAACATAATCTAGTTTTCTACAGCGTTACATTGCCACGAATCTTAGTTTTTTCTTCAATAATCATTGTTGGAATATTGCTTGTTCCTGTAACTCGATACAAATGATAGAGCATTATTTTTGTCTGCACGTCATCTTCAAAATGTAACCACATGAAACCTAGCATCCAGATTCTACGCATGTCATGTGTGGCGAAAATAGGCAAACATCTGTCACATTCTGTGAAAGTAGAAGATCTGTGGACAAGCTCACATACTCATAGTGTCGCAACGAGTTATTTGCTATTTGACGCACAACAAAGTATATACAGGGTTTAAGCCAGTATTCACTTTTGTGAAAATACAGTCAAATCCTCCGTTTTCATATCATTCTGAGAGCGTAAAAGATCATTTTTGTACACGCTCAGCTCAGAGTTAAATGAACACTAAGGATTTTGACTCTGTACCCAGAAACCTGATCTACCTGCTGTGGAAAAGGCTGCTGGAGGCTTCTCACGGTAGCCACAGTACTGGGTGGGTGCGTGCATGGTGCATCTCCAGAGCAGTGGCATAATTAGAGTGCTTAAGTGCTTCAGGAGACAAGACAAACCATACCCTGGCCTCCTTCCTTCCTCTTCACCTCCTCCACTACCTCGCCAAGAAAGTTATTTAATGGCCACCCTTGATCCTGATACTAGTTATTGTTTGGCATGGACAATATACACTTGTATATGCTTCCGCACCACTAGCACCAGTGGTGTAGTCTACATGAGTACGTTATATACGTAGTATGCCATGCCGAAGTTTTGGAGAAAAAAATTAAGCGTATATAGCATCTAATCATTTCATCCATTGGTCTCCGTACATTAGATGTCACTAAAGATGTCATTAAAGAAACCTTGCACACACATTTATGCATTTACGCACGTGCGCACACACACACACACACACACACACACACACACACACACACACACACACACACACAGCCCTCCCTTCAGAAAAATCATCTTCCATGAGGTATTGCATTTCAATATGCACAAATAAAGAATATTCATAGTAACATCCTCAAATAACAAATTGCTGTGTGTGAGCGTGCCTGTGTGCATGTGCGGGTGCATGTGTGTGTGTGTGTGTGTAGTGCATGCGTGTATGTGTGCATACAATACTTTTCTATTACAATTTTGGGATCTGTCCTGCAGTGGGCTCTGGAATGCTTTCAGCGCATTGACGAGATGACAAGTTATCATTGATCTGTCCTTACTTAGAGGGATCCATTAAATAATGTATGGGCTCCTGTGCATTACCAGTGCACTCTCCTGTCCTCGAGCCATTAGGGCATGGGGCCCCAGTGGCTGCCGGCCCTCAGAGGTCCTTGGGCTTTCAATTAATTAAATTATCCCATAATGAAAACTCCCATAATGAGATTAATTTTAATTATTCATCAGCAGCCGATTTGAGCGGGAGGCCGCATGAATTATGCATGGCAGGGCTAAACATTTTTCAACTCATCACCTTTTCCTTTTGTAAAAGGTGCAATTTATTAAGTGCCCCGCAGCTGCTCCTGGTGATGGTGCAGGAGATATGCACGCCCAGGCCCACAGGTCGTCAAAAGGCCCACTGAAATGCTTGGTTGTCATTTGATCATCTGAATGATATTTGTATGACAATACATTACTACATTACATGACATGGTATGGTATAAAGCAACAATATTGACGTTATGTATTGGATACAGTGTACAGAGATTAACAGAGCTGTCTTTGTTAACTCCAGATGGTGTAACCCCGGACATATAAAATATATGGTATCTGTACCCTGGACATAGAGCTGTTGGCTGTGGGTTTCAGAGTCAGACCATAACCTAATAAGGCATGTATCAACATATACTGTACGCTTGTTGTCAGGAGGCAGCCTGCCACCACCGGGACTGTTGAAAAGTATAGGTGTGAGGATGTTGAGGAGGAATGGAGGGAGGGAGTGCTGCAGGTTGGAGGTTATTGTAGGTGAGGACATCGATGGACTCTCCGACTGTACAACGAACTACGTGAGCTTTCCCAACAACAAGCCGTGGAATATGCAGATATTAACCCATTCTGGGCGGGAACCCCTTTTGGTGTTCTAACCCTTCTGGACAGGAACCCCTCGAGGTTTTGTACAGTATGTACAGTATTGTACAGAAGTGAGAGGGCGAGGTCGTGCTGAAACTACAGGTCTGGGAATGCCCATATATGGACGTTTTTTTACGTTTTCGGACTGGATAGGGCTAAAAATGTGTGCCAAATTGGTAAGGCCAGGTGGGGCCTCAGGCCAGCCCAGTTAGGGCCCAGGTAGGGCAGGGTCTTAATTTCCGGGCCTGTTGAGAACTCTAGTTTTCACCGGCTGCCGGGCGCAGCAGCACTAATAACTTTGAGACGGCCGTGTAGAGTTTGAATGGACAGGTATGAGGTATCAGTGAAAAGGGAGACATCGAAGAGGAAGGACGGGTGGGGAAGGATCAACATATGGAATGTCAGAAAAGGTCAGCTCCATATATAGAGATCTAAGGTTTGGGGTTTGAGGTCAGATGTAGAGTTGCTAGCCGACTCCATATATGCATGTCTAGGTGATGATCCAGTCTTCTCCATATGGTTATCCAGGGTTTGATGAGGTCAGTGTTGTGATCTTCATATATGGAGACGGCCATATATGGAGCGTATCACGAGTTGTGACAGACTGACAACCATATATGGAGGTGTGACAAACGGACTGACATGTTTTGCAGGTTTTCATAGTAATCTGCGACCTATTGTCGCAAATATTTTGATTCATGTTAGAGGGGAATTCCGTATTTTATTGCGAACGCAGTGAGCACTTACTATGAGACCTAGCATTGATTGATTGATTGATTATTTTATTAGACAATATATCATATGCAGAAAAACAGTACATGGTACAGTAAAAAAAAAAGCACATTTTATCCAAAAGGATGTATATATACATATATGGAGCTGAGTGATTTGTTTGTGATTGATGCAACACACGTATAGCTGCTTTGGGGACTCCTTATATGGTTATGGCTAAGTTAAAAACTTAACTTAAAAATAACTTAACTTAAAAAAAGAATAACTTAAAAATAAATCTTAAAAAAACCCAAATATGTACGAGCTGCGTTTGCGCGTCTTACTGGTAATTATCGATATAAGAACAAATGGTACAGGTGAAAAATTACATAACTGAGTGGGTTTAAAGTTAAATCGCTTATTTTGATCGCGCAAAAATTGTGTTTTGTCCCAAAGGGGCTGCCTTAAAAAAGGCGAACTATCGTCATACCCACTTCACATGCTTTGAGTTGAGTTGTGCACGGGATGGAGTTATGTAATTTTTCGTCTGTACTCGTTCTTGGATATAATAGCATCAGATTTAGGTAAGAAAGTGGTTAGGCCGTAATTCTCCTTTAAGTGCATTTACATAAAGTAACTCTGAGAACCTCCTGTTGAAGAACCCCGCCCTAGTGTGTTCATGGTGGTGAGTGGTGTCGGCAGAGGGATAGTCTGGTTACCTATCGTGAAATCCCATTTCAGCATTTCCTAATTCCCCCATTAGATGGGAAACTTCTGCTCTCATTTGAGATAGAGAGTTTGCTTTGGAAATGTCATTGAGCAAGACGCTGAACCCCAAACTGCTTCCAATGTGCAGGTTGGTGCCTTGCATGGTGTCCTCTTCCGTCGGTGTGTGCAGGTGATTGTGAATGGGTAAATGCAATGCTTTGGATAAAGGAACTAACGTACCATTAACCATTCACACTTTTGTACATAAATACATTTGTGTACTTCTTTTTAGAAGTTTTTATCTTGGTTGTGGAGAAAAATGCATTTCACAGTCACCTATCCCTCATGTCACATGATATGGCTTGGCAATGCTTGACAGATTTTATATTAATACCTAAAGGCAGACAAGAAATCTTAATTATGACCGTAATTCCCTGCTGATCTTCATATACCTCTAGCGGGCTGGCATGTTGATTCCCCTTGTGTGAGCACATTAGTACACTTTGGTGGCTGGCCAGAAGAAAAGGGGGAAGATTGTTGACTGTCACACAGTGAAAATCTGTAATTAGCTGGCACGCAAAGTATGCTTGTTCTCGGGATCCCAGGCATTATAAACAGCAGCTTTGTTAAGCTCTCTATACATTTGTTCAGGAAAGCAATAATCCTCTGTTATTAGAATGGACGTTTTTCTTTCTGATTCATCCATCACCTGCTAGAAAGGTATTGGACTTTATATGTGTCAGAAGTGGCTCGGGGTCGGGGGCATGAATGTCATTGGGATGGTGAGCCGAGTGCATTTATTAGGTTCTCATCAATAGCTGATTAATAATTCAGGGCGAGTCTGGGGCTTCTTTAGGGCAGGGTTTCAGCTAGCTTGTAATTTTGTAAATTGCATAGTCATCATGCAATGGATGGGCTGGGCCAGGGAGTCACAACTGCAAATGTAAGGTGTCCTAGTATAGACGCTTCATGGTTACACAGTAACATAAGTGTACACTGTGCAGTAAGGGCTCTATTTTCGTCCAAGCTTTCAAAAGCCACTATTTGGGGATTTAGCATTGGGGAAGGGGCGTTCCTCCACGAAAGTGGATATTTTGGTCACCTGTCTAAATCCCTAAAACACCTGCACTACCAGTTACATTATGCATAGGTGTGGTTTGGGCGTTACAACAATGAAACCAATCACTGACCGACCGTGCCACATGCCATTGCCTTTAAGACATCCATTGGCGGGGTTTCTCAAATAAATGTTGTGTCGCACGTATAGTGCAGCGCATGTGCACATGCCCTCTAGGCTGCACACAGAAGCCTGTCTGCTGCCTAATTGGCTGCATGACAGCCAATCAGGCACTATGTCCTTTTTTGAGAAACACGGCATTATAGAAAAAATCACACCCGTGTGCAACTCCCCCCCCCCCCCCACCTCTCTCTCTCTCTCTCTCTCTCTCTCTCTGTATCTCTCTCATTAGCAGGCAACAGTGCAGCACTATCCCTCTCTCTGTTTCTGGCACAACAGCGCCCCTACTGGTACTCAAAGTCATATACTGGTGCTCATTAACGTCACATGAACACATAGGTGAACAACACATAGGTGAACACGGACATTGCTGTTCCATGGAGTGGTTGCACCACTCAAATACCTATACTGGAGCACGCAACCCTACAGTATCAGGCTTTTGAATGACACTTCCAGTCCAGACCACTGCTTGCTTTCTACTAACGCATCGAGTAACACACCTGCAGGCTGACAGGCAGCCCATGCAGAGGCATGCAGGCAGCGCGTGCCACGCCACGGGATGGTTATATTTTATACATACATTAGGCTACAAAAACGCTGCTGCCATCTATCACAAGGCTTTTTATTTACACCCTGGTTTTACATTCACCATCGCTGATGAGCGGCGCTTTGAAGGCGAGGAGGGAGGCTTGTTCATTGTAGGAAATGGGAACTTATTCCATTATATCATGTGGCTCTGTTAAATCTTTTTTCTTGTATGTTGTGCTGTGCAGGCTCAGGCTGCCAGTCACGGTGCAAGGAGCAGTCAGCAGTGTGTGTGTGTGTCACTGTGTGGTTGTGCGTGTGCACGTGTGTACATGATTCTGCGGTGCTAGGTCCTAAATAAGTCATTATTAGGCCAATTATACCCGAATAAGACCTGACATTTTGCGCGGCCTCACGTGTTTATGTGTGTGTGTCACACACTGACTGTTCTTTTGGACACAGGCCCGGAGCGCAAAATGATCCTTAATTAGTTTACAATCTGTACTCCTATAGATTAGGCTATCCGATCATCATATAAAATTAGTATGCTACTATGCATATGCCATACAGTTTATAGATCATGCTTAAGCATGTGTTTAATTTTGCAGTATTTATAATTTAAACAAGATGAAGAAAGTCTCCAGCATGTGGATCCCCTCACACAGTGACAGCCCTCCATGTTTACACACAGACAGACAGACAGAATACTCACACTGTACACTGCAGTGTTTTTATGTGTTTCCTTAAGCAATTGATTAATGTACTCGTCTGACCATATTTCGATGAGGGCTTCGGTCTCCTCATTCGATCACGTCTATTCACGTTAAGGGGACATCTTAGCCCTGCGTAAAATATCCCTTCTCCGTCTCCAACTTTACTCCTCATTCATCTGCCATATTGTTTGCTTCATTTCCTTTATTTGATGCGATTGCATTGCCACCTGCACCGAATCGAAATCAATTGCGATTGGAAGCGAAGTGAAACCCTTGTTTTGTTTGTGAAGTAGAATGTGGTTCTTTGATGCGCATTAGGATTCGAATGAGCCTTCACACCTGCCAAACGAAGCGCACTTTCCGACAATACGCTGCAGGATTCGTTTTAATCGCAGTAAAGCAAAGTAAAGTGTTTTACTGTAGGCTACTGTAACTGTGACTGGTGTCAACTCAAACGACGTCAGATGTATTCAGGATAATTGTTAATTAAACCATTCTGGTAACATGTTTACATGATATTTGGACCGCATCAGGCACTATGTCAACAATGCAGTCATGGTGACAATTGGTGACTACCTTCATCTAATTTTAATTATAGAATAATTATTATTATTAAAACTTTGAAATTAAACAAACACTTCATTTCAGCGCCTTTTAAGGAAAGTTGCGTGGCACATCTATGTTAAATTCTGCTGATTATAGGAAAATTACAATGAGATGCGTAGGAGAATGAGGAGAGATGAAGCAGCCTGACTCCGTGGACATCTCCATTGCAGGCGCGCGGCCTACGAGTGCTTTTAAACTCCACTATGCGCCTTCCCAAATGTGACCAAAATAGCCATTTAGGAGAAAGCGTGCCAACACGCCCATGACCACACCTCTGGGCGCAAATACCGGTGTCGGCATAATGGATAGTGGGTGACGCTGCATGGACCAAAATATCATTTAGGGACAGTGCAAGCTCCTACAGTATACTCGATGTTTTCGGGCAGCGGCTGACTTGTGGGCAGCATCGCAGGTAACGGCTCATATGAAGACTGTGGAAAAAATCTTCAATGGTGGTTGACTGTGATGCATTTCTTTCTAATTAGGCTGTGAACTACACCTGCGAGATCAAAAGTTGAGAGCCGAAATCATGGACACAATTTTCAGATGTAGGTTTTCCTTGGCAAGGCAGTGATTGTAAGACCTCCAGTGATTGAGTGTGTTCTTTGACAGAATTCCATCACATTCCTTGGTAGGCTTATAGAACACAAGCAGGTATTTCTTCCCATTGTGAGTTGTTTAAGCTGCCTCTGCCCAGGTGCAGCAGCGGCACAATCTGTGGCCAACGAATGAGCAAACCCCTCAATTATCCCCAAACCAACTCTCTGATAAGTGTCATTCTACAAAATGGGCACTCTAATTGCCCGAACCAGCTCTACCTGTTCTACATCCAAAAACAGAACTATTCTTCCACATTGCTTAGGCAACTAGACGTTTTTGTGTGACCTATAAAGAGTTGCTACTCCTGTAACCGATCCCAGGCGGGTGGTTTGTTACCATGGGCAGCCACTGAGCTATTTATAGGTCTAGGTATAGTTGGTACTGCTAGGCACACAAAACATTACTTATTTAAATTCACTGTATTCGTTCAGATTACAAATGACGTGTCTTCCAAAATGCTGAAATGTGACTAGCAATGGAACTCTGTGTGTGAAGAAGAGGGCTGATTGAATGTTTTGAGATCTGAAACACCTGGCGGATCCGCTTCTGAGTCACAAAGTCAAGAGAGGAAGAGGCACTTGACACTCTCTTCCCATTTTCCCACTGTCTCCGTTTTCCTTTTTTCATCCCCACCCCCCACCCCGGCCTACACTGAGAAGCGGATCCCTGAAACCAAACGTAATGTTTATTTTGGAGCGAGAGACAGTGCTGCCCCGGATGACCGGAATGTCTTTGTGGCGGTTGGGTCTGTGTTTGCAGCAGTGCAGTGATGTGCAGTGCGGAGCTGCTGGTATCGTTGAATCACGCACTCGTCACCAGAGCAGAGGTCCTTGGCAGTTCATCACGTCTCGCCGCGCCGCCGCACGTCTTCGTCGCAAGGTTAATCAGAGTGTCTTCCGTATCAGAGTGATAATTTATCTCTGATTCACAGGGTTGAAACGGTGTAATAATTATCGTAGGTGTCATGTACACAGGGTTCAAGCAGAGATCTCCCTTGGGGCATTTGGCAACGGCAACAATGCCATCTGAGTAACGTTAACTTTATAATCTGGATCTCGCTCTGCGTTGCCTTGTCTGTCTTCATGCACAATACGTTTCAATATCCTTTCTGCCGTATTAAACCCAAGAATTTTACCTATACGGTATGGGAAGTTACAATAATTTGGAATCTTACATTTTCTCAATTCTCCTGACTTGCTTGTTCAAATGTTTTTAGTTGTTTAAGAAGCCATAATCACCTCTAAAGCCCCTTTTCTTTTCTTTTTCTTTTTTTTGTACATTTATAAAATAAAAAAAGGACAAAACATAACTGCTTCTGGATAAACACATGAGTTATGGTCTACTGTATATAGCCTACTGTAGAGTACATGGACGAGGTCAGAGAGAGGATATAGTATTCAGCAGGGTGAATGAGATGGACTTTCAAACGAGGTGAGATATCAATGGGAATCCGTTTAGCCTATGCACTAGATTCATTCACTTAACTAACAATCAATCTTTCCCATCTTCAAAGCTTTCTAATGCGAGTAAATCCAACCTGTCAATACATTCTCAGCTTCATGCTCTCTCTAACACAGTTGTAAGAGTGTTTGTGACTTCACCCTCCCCAAATTCACATTCCACATCCTGCTCATGTTCACGTTTAAGTTGAAATAACAACTCTGAAATACATAGAGTATAGGCTACTGTTGTTTTGTAGTCAACACATTCAGTTCTTTAATAGTATAGAATCACATTCATTTTTGTAATTTAAGATGCCTCTGAACCATGTTATTGTGGTATAAGAGGATATACTGTACATAGTAGTATGAACAGAAAAAGTGTAATGCAAAAATGATAGAGCGGTGTAATTTAACTAAGACACTAAAGACTTTGTTACTCCTTCCCCTTACTGGGTGCAAATCACTCTGAGGCAGTCTTAGACAGATGAGATAGAACATATTTTCACACAAAGTACAAAGGCAGAGTGTGCCTCGCAGGCTACATTGTGAATTCCATTTCCTCATAGAGGAAGTCACCTTTTGAGAGGGGCCACCGCTGGGCCGAACACATCAAGAGGAAACAAACATGGAAAGTTGGCATATCATTTGGTCTCGGTCTAGAGCCAGGCCGATGCTAGATTTTTGAGTCCGATGCGATCCCGATTTTGGAGAGTCCTGGACCACCGATCACTAATGTTTTGACCGATATTGTGCAACAATTAAAAGGAGTTTAATACATCGTTTCATTTTAATTAACCACTGAAGCCCTAGTTAACATTTTCAAAACCTTTTGAATTTTTTCACCTGTAGATATGGCCAAAATAGGGACCGCTAGTGGTTAAGTGGTTAAGAATTTGTACACATAAGCTGCATAACAGCGATATCGTCAAGTATTCTAATATTGGCCAGCTCAGTTGAGCTCTAATCCAGTCCCTGGTGATTTATTTATCTAAATTAATCAATTACACCACAAATGTGTTAAATGTGTGTACTAAACATAAAGGCAACATGGAATTTTGTTTTGATTTCCTGATTGTTATTTACTTACGTATTTTTTTCATTGCTCAAAGTAACTTTGACAGTTCTTCCTGAATATTGATAGTGGACAAGTAAAGAAAATAAATGAAAGCCTGTTTCCCTCACTTATAACGAGCACTCTGAGAAGTCCCAGACACATGTACAGAATTCAGCGGGAGGTACTTTTAGGGTATATGCTATTAGCATACACATCAGCACTCTTCACGCATAGTCTTAAACTGCGATTAACCCCTGGTTATTTTTGAACTTCTTGTCATGTCCCTCAAGTCCCTCTGTGACGGCAGCATGATCGGAGGAGGCACTGTAAAATCCTGAATGTTCATTTAACTCTCACAGTGTACAAATGGGGGTAAAATCTTATACTCTTAAGGGGAAAATGCACTCGCAAGGGTCTGTAACTCTGAGAGTGTACGAAATGAATGGAACAGAATGGCTTATACGGATCCATTTTGTTCATTTCGCTCTTGGAGTTAAATTAACACACACGATTTTACAGTGTACTGGTTTGTCAAGCCACTAGTTCACACTCTCCCCCGGGCTGTGAAAAAAGTGTGCTGCTCAGCATCTTTGTCCCTGTAAAATGAATGGCATTTGGTGTCTAGATAATCCAGTTAACAATTTTTTTTCTTCTTTAAGTGCGCATATACAAGGACGCAGGGAAGACAGAATAGCCGAGCTGTTAAGTGTCTATATATCCAGGAGTTAAAAATGACCTGAAAACCGGTGTCCGATAGCAACACACACGTTCAATGTGGCACATAGCCCCACTGTTTGCGCTTCTTGGAGAACAAGTGTGGCTGTGGCTGGGTTAAATATAATTTATGTTCCGGTCTGAAGTATTTTTGTCTCATTCATGAGGGATAGCCATCCGACTGTAATATCCTCAGGATTATATGGCTCTGTGTGTGCGTAGTCTGCGTCCACGCGTACAAGCATACATGCGTGCGTGTGTGTGTATGAAAACATTTCTATCCTCCCTGCTGTGTGCAGTGTGCACAAAGTATAGTAACTTGAACGTGGTGGCATTTTCTGTCAGTGAGACAAACCACTGGCTTACTAAACTGTATTTAGCCGTTGAGCAGAATGGCACAGACCCAATCTAAGTGGCTTTCATCTGGCCAATTCAAACAGACGTTTGACCCCAGACATTTGCCTAATGTGTTTTTGTTATGTGGGCTCCTGGCTTCACAAATGTCACAGGGGCTGGACTGGTGGGGGTTTGGTGAATGACTCTGGGAGAGGTGGGGTGTCTGACAGGGACAAGGGTTAGGGTGGTGCGTGTGCGTATGCGTATGTGTGTGCGTGTGGCCGTGTGTGTGTGTGTTTCGGGGTAGTTATATCTCTAACCTCTGTATTTTGTACTCTAACCCATTGGGGAGTTGACCATAAGCCCCCAGTGATATCCAGGCCCCCTGCCTGTTGGCCAGCAGACCCTACAGCCGGGGGGCCTGCTGATGGCCGGCCTGGCCTCTGGCTCTCTGCTGACCCGGACCCAACTGGGGGGAGCAGCTGTGGAGGGAGACGGGGAGTGCCACATTTCTGGGCGCCCGGGCTGCGCAAATCAGGGGCCAGCCCCAGACAGTTGGGGCAGCCCTGACAAATGTTCCTACGGCTACTGCACTCCACTCTGCCTGCTCGTGGTCGAGGGCCATTAGTGGGGCGCTGAAAATTTATTACCAAACATATTGGTATTTTAGGGTGCAGCTGATTTAGATTTAGTGGTGTGGTTGTTTGAGGCGCTGTCCTTTTTTAACACATGAATCCCACATTCCACTGTTGTTGGAGTTATGCTATAAAAGAGACACCCACCATTTTTATACCGTGAAGTATCATGAGTATTTGTGATAATTCCCGGATAAGAAAATTGGGAATTAGGTGTGCATGCACCAATGAAAAGCATGAAAAGCTTCATTGGAAACTCAAATTGTACAGTAGGTTGAGTCAGAGGGGGAGCAGGCCAAAAATAGGCCAGAATAATTCTCACATGACAGGTCTCTCTACCTTGTGTATATCTGCAATGTAAGATGTTCTTCAGGCTGTTATTTGATGGAACAAACAGTTGCTGATCTTTAACATTTAAAATATATTATTTATATCAACAATAACTGTATAACAACAACATTGAAAATTGTTTTGAATTGTGTGACTGACTGTACATAGTCTCTATGTTTTTTTGGTGTCTGTGTAACCGGCACCAGCAAGTTGAAGAGCAGTCCAAGTCTAAACTGGAGCCGTGTTTAGGGGATAGGCATATGAGAGCACTTATCCACTGGTGTGATGCAGAATAGAGGAGGCAGACCAGAGCTTTGTTGTTTTGTTGAAAATCGGTGGAGGCAGAGGGCCATCCAACATGCTCCTACTAACTTGGCAGCGCCTCTTGTCCTGCCTATAGATTACAGACCACTGAGGCCCGGTAAAGGTTGCTCAATACGAGGCTGGGATGACCATAGAGAGTGGACACACAGCTTATCCACCATGAATTCAATATGTAAATACTAGTATACAGTAAAATCCTGTTAATGTAGTGTTATTTCACTCTGAGAGTGTGCAAGTGTACACTCGTGAGTACACTTGCTCTCTAAATGTGCCAAAGGATGCTAAACTAGGGATGGGACGATATGAAAATGACATATCACGATTATTGTGGCAAAAATAATTAATATCGATTAACGGTATTATCGCAATAATCCAAATATACCACTTGAACCCCCCAGTATCTCCAATCTGGGGGGAAGCAGATCTACAAGTTAGTAGATCTGCTATTTTTGGCGAATCGATTTGTGTACAAAATGATCTCTTTACAGCCTACAGGTCCGTTTTATCTGGTACTGAATTTGCAGCTCAACAAACGTGAATTCATCCTAGTGTATGATGGAGGACAATTTCACGATATATTAAAATCTCTGCGATACAATTATTGTGAGTGTTTTTTATTCACGATAAACAATATTAACGATTATCTTCCTATACCTAGCATACACGATTAGTCTTAGTGACGTAGTCTATTTGATTAATTTACTATACTGTAGCACGACTGATAGTGTGCAAACATATCTCATACTATAGTGGTCTTCTGTATTGCAGTTGCTTTATCACATCTGGTGTGTATACTGACATCCACAGTAAAGATATATAAGTAAAACTTTGATGATCTGTTAGGTACAAAACTTATTTGACTTCTTCCATTTTATGTATTGATTGTGCACATCTTTAAACAGGCTATATTTACTGGTGTAATGCCGTCTCTGATACTCCCAGCCAATAGTGATGTCTCATTCTGAGTAATGGGTCTCTGAAGTGTACTTGTTTTGCTGTTTTGGGGCCAAGAGCAAGCAGTAAAGTGTCCATCTGAGGATTTTGGGGTCCTCATAGGCCCTCCCCAGGTGTGCCTCGCTACTCGTAAAGTAGAAGTTTTCAGTCATGGTAAAATCATGAATAAATGTGTCCACAGAGTGCAGCTAGGCTACCTTTAACAAAAACACACACTGTGCTCACTGTCTTTTCAGTGGCCAAGACAACGTATAAATTAATTTTGCGCATTCTGTATTCCTTGGTGAAAAGCTGTATGTTTGGCATGTTTTATTTGATTCACTGGGACAAATGGGGTTTTTGCTTAATTCAAAACATGTTCCCATTGTTTTCGTTCAAAACCAACATGGCTGCAACGGTACGGTCACATTGTTAATTTCAGTTTGTAGCATCCATTGAGGTTAACCATCGTCATTGTTCCATGCTTTCTGTGGAGGAAAACCTGTGTATTTCCATGTAGAGGTATGTGTTCTGTTTACTTTTATCGCTGTTCCTCCAGAAGGCAGGAAAACCTGTTTGTTTGTTTATGTGGAATCTGGGCTTCACTCTTAACTTTCATTCACCACTTGAAAGCTCTTGACTTGCTACTAATTTACCTTGAGGGACTTCAAAATTATCTGTCTGCGCTGTCAAAATCTTTTTTTGTGGTGACAACGTGTCATCATCAAAGATTTTCTTTAGAGTTTGATGAAAGCCTCTGTAGATGGATGGGTTAATGTTATATCTCAGATGCCTGGCTGCTTCACAGAGAGCTTCCTAAAGTCTACTTACATGTCTTCTTGATCCTCAAAAGCTTTTTTTGTTGATTTCTTTTCCCCCATTTGTTTTTTCAACTCTAGTCATTGCTTTGTATTTAGGTTTTCTAGTATTACAGAACTCAGAGGAAAAGTAAGTGGACCTGCTATTATAAAAAATCCTCTTGCATTTCCCCTGGTGTTTTGTTTTATCCCCAACTATGTCACTCACTGCAGCTGCAGTTATTTTGAACAGGAAACTGTGCACAGTGAATGAGAGCGGGTATAGTAGCTAGGCGCACAAGAATAGACAGTGTCCACCAGCCACAGAATCCAGCCGCAGAAATCACCATTGAGATACCTTAAGGGTCCCACATGTGCCAGGACTGGGGAGAAAGTTGTGTGGTTAAGGGGTTTTATTTTCTCCTTAGTCAATAGCCAACCACTTCACCTGGTAATGCCTGTATAAATATATAAACGCTGTTTTTTATCCAAAGTTATCCCAAGTTCAGATTTCCCCGCTTTCCCTTCTTGGGGGGAAGGTTTTGGGTGTAACGGTCTACTGAGACTTATGTCAGAAAAGGAACTTGATCTCCCCCAAAGTGTGACACTGTGTA
The DNA here is from genome assembly GCF_963924005.1 of Protomyctophum bolini. Classification (NCBI taxonomy): domain Eukaryota; kingdom Metazoa; phylum Chordata; class Actinopteri; order Myctophiformes; family Myctophidae; genus Protomyctophum; species Protomyctophum bolini. The sequence continues at coordinate 10,746,394 of NC_137882.1, read as the reverse complement.
AACACTGTAGTAGTTCTACCCAAACAAATTTGCTGCATATGCATATGAAAATATTACAAGTGTGTCACCAGGGTGTTAGCATGTTGTTTCATCTGCACCATTTGATCCCCTGTCACACTATTCCTGCTCCCTTCTCACTGTTTGTATATTCTTTGTCAAGCTATGTAAACCCACCTACCTAGATGTTCTCCTTTGTAGAAAAAGTGAAAGATAAATCACTGCCCACCTCTGGGCTTTAGAAACGCCTTTCTAAGAGCAGGGATTCCAGACTTGGTTGTAGATTAAATCCTGTGTTCTTTATCTTGAAGAGATTCAGCAGCAACGTTCAACCATTTGAGTATGGCTGCGGGTCCAATTTTCATGTTTATGAGAAGTTGAGTGGATAACCTGTTGGCAATGGAGGACAGTGCAGATCTCTCTTCACTCTAAATTGTGGGCAGGCATCCCTGCCGCCCTACATGAAGACCATCGAGTCCCATCAAGATAATCCTTAATAAAGAACGGCTTCACATTTAATCTTAGATCACTTCTCAAATTTCTTGCTTGATATGGTTTTTGGCAAGTGGCGTTTTAGCACTAATGTCAGTCGAATAGTATCAGTGCATCTTTTGTTATGCTTCCATTTGGCAGAGGTAGAAGGCATTTTTAAGGCTTGTTTTTTATCGATTGCTTTATTGTTCGAATTCATGCATCCACTTACCGTACTTAGTTGCTTTTATTCACTACCTTTCTATCACTACATACCATGTACTAGTGTGTATGAATATTCTTCATTGTGGGTCTATGAAAAGTAGCTTAGTGCATTTTAAAAGCCATACCCATGGAAACCACCAATTAAACCCAAATGTATCATTTTAAAACTCAAGTGGCCTCTCAGCATTGCCTTCCACTTCAACACTACATAAAAACGCTTGAATTTAACAACCCCTTGTTTTATACTGTGGAACATGAAAATATAGGTGAGTCCCAACATCTCTAGTAAAACAGCGAGGTTGATTGGAGCCTTGATTCAAACCATACCATTCAGCAGGGCATGCCGTAGATGAGCACAAGGAAAATATGAGTTTAGTCGTGGAGACATAAACAACTCTGGTAATTATACTGTGCAATTTGAAAATAACTCACTTGCAAAATTACATCGCAAGCTAATTTTACCCAGCTGCTCATTGGAAAATAGAGAGTGAGAGCGCAAAAACGCAATAACTCAATTGGCATGTGTACCTCTCAGCTATTAGAATATAGGCACTCGAGAGTCCCTGAGCATCTATTAGTCGATTGAGTTATCGGGAACCTCCTCAATATGCAATATATTTCATGCTCCTATTTTTTAAATGTGAGCCTGTGAATATACCTGTAGGCACCCGGCCGCTTTGGAAAAAAAGCAGATAGCATTTGAAATCACAGTGGGTCCACATCAATACCACAGTGTATTTAAATCAGAACTGCTGCTGCCTGGGTCTATTTCTGTCGACTGCTGCTTCAGCGGTTGGTTGCTGTGGACCTGCTTGCTCTCTCTGTGGATTGAGATAACGCCACTGCTTTCCACGTCCCATATAAAAAGCGTTGCTGTCAGGGCAGAAACCTCCTATCTCCACATTCTAACTTTTTGTGTTCCTTCGTAAATTATCACCCTTCTTGATCATACAATCAATCAATCAATCAATCAATCCTTTTCGCTAGTTTTGAATTAGAATCCTGAAAAGTAACAGCTTTGGACACCCAATAGAGACGATATACTCTAACCACGGCACTTTCGACGTTCCAAAGGAAGTGTCTTCATTGAATAATTATTGAATTCATAGGGATTTTGTTGCGTGACGCGCAAGTTCCGCAACGCAACGATGAAGTATTCAGATATCTGAATGCCTGTTTAAAATAATACTCATTCACATTTTAAAATCACCCACTGGCTGGTAGGTAATGGAGACAACATGCCGGGCATGCAGTGGATGCGTAGGCTAACTGCTGCACATACACTGTTCCATTCTTCTGGGCGTGGGTGTTCTTTTTCTCTCAGCACCTCTTTACTGTAGCTAATGCATGATTTCCTCTTTCTGGCTTTTCATTTTTCATTGTTACAGTTAGCATTTCGCCCGCTGTTTTATTACCTGTAATTAAGCAAATTTGAAGGAATGGGTCATTGCACTTTAAACCATTCATAACGCAGCACGGATGTCTTTGCCGGTCTGGAGAGGGCGGGTATGTGTGTGGGTGGGGGGATGTGCAAAATAAAGGCACGGCACATTAAAAGAAAAAGCCTGGATACGTCTGCTCCAGTAACGGATGGATGTGGAATGATGGTCTAAGCTCATCAGTAGTAGTAGTAGCAGCAGCAGCAGCATGGCCTCGTGTGGCAGTATTGAACAGTTCAGTTGACATAATAACGTGGAGTGGACAGAAGGCAGTCATTACCTCGCACACAGACGCAGTGCGTACGTGTTGATGGAGGACTTCCACTATGTCTACAGCGGGGGACACTCTGGCCGCTGACTGAGAAAAGACCCCCGCTCCCCATCACCTAAAGCTAATGACCTAAACCCATGTTAGCCTATTTATGGTGGATAGAGATCCTGCATTGACCTAAGACACAAGACACAGAGAGAGAGAGGGGGAGGGGGGGAAGAAAGAGAGAGTACACAACCCAAAAAAGTGGTTTGTGGTGAAAGGAAAAACATAACAAAAACAAGAGGGAAGGGAAAAAAGGATAAGAAGAAAAGTCTTCAGGCCCTCGGGTGTGTGAGCTGAGCCTGGTGATCCAGAGGACAGGCAGGGGAATGAGGGGGCCTTCCATTTCATTGTCTTAGTCCCTACTGATACAATCTGGAGAGGGACTCTGTCTGTTGCTTAAAGCTTGTGAGTGAGTGAATGACATATGGGGACCTGGTGTGAGGCGCAACTCCCCCGTGCCTCCTTTGTGGCCAAAGTCTTCCTGTGAGTGTGTGTGTGTGTGTGTGTGTGTGTGTGTGTGTGTGTGTGTGTGTGTGTGTGTGTATGTTTGAGAGAGACACGCAGAGCACACAACGAGAGTGAGAGCAACTTTTCTGCTTTTTAAAACAGCAGCGGCAGCACCAAACCTCTCGCTCTCCCAACCCTATGCTCACTCACTGCCTTTATCCCTCCCTCTCTCTCTCTCTATCCCTCCCTCCCTCTCTCTCTCTCTCTCTCTCGCTCTCTCTCTCTCTCTTTTTTCCCCTCTCTCTTCCACAGACACTCGCTAGGCACTGCCTGAAGCAGTTATCGGACAACTCTCGTTCTCTCGCTATAGGACTCGGTCTCCTGAGATACGGCGCGGGGCTCCATGGCTTCCAACACTTAAAATGAAAAAGAAAAAAGTTGTCTGGTAGGGGTCATCATTTGTTGCCACTTTTCACACCGACACCGACACGAGATCTCCTTTAAGAGAAACTTTCTCTGCTGGACTGACTGACCGACTTGCCTCGCAGAAGATTTCTTTCTTTCTTTCTTTTTTCTTTTTTTTCTTTCTTTTTTTTTAAAGAGAAAAATAAAGCAAGGGATACACGCAAAAGTTACGGGGATTCATCCATAATTGTAGTGAGTATGAATTTGCATTCTGCATGATGTCAGGCATGTTTGTGTACTAACCGCCTTGGTCCTACTTTATCTAATTTCCAAATGTTTTGTAGGATTTTCCCAAAATTAGTGTCTGTATGATGATATACAGTATGAGGAGAGAATTATGTTAGGTGTCAAAATGTTAATGTGGCATTAGCGTCACATGTCAGCATGTTAGAAATTCAATTAAAGCAAGAAGGGTGTGAAAAACAAATTAAAGCATTAATGACAGCAGTGCAATAATATATATTTCTTACTTACTAGATAATTACCTTCATTTTAATATAAATACAATTGTCATTGTCAGTGCAATTTCCTGGTAAGAAATTTATATGATGTAATATTGGGGATTTTAATTTAATCATTCATCATTATTATCTTTATATTTTTGTTGATAATAAAAAATGAATACAAATATACCCTCTGAAAAATTATGCCCTTCTGTTGAATAGATTTACCTGATTCACCTAATATTAGGTTATCAGCCGAATATGTCACAACAAAAAATACAAAATACATTAAAAAACAAAACAAAATCAAAGCATTTAAAGTGCATTATAGCACCTCTGTGCATATTTGATGATCTTCTTTGTCATAGATTTGTGTTCACAGTAATTTGTCTAGAAATGACAAATTCTACAATTACAAATTGACATACTGTAGACAAATTTTGTTAAAAACAGAAGTCTTCGTCTTAAATTCTAAATTCTGCTGAAGGGAAATAACACTCCACTTTCTCATTAAAATCACAAACCGTCACAATACAAAAGTGGAGGCGTGATCCTATTCTTAGTTAGCATACACCCATGCTCGGCCCAGCATACATACATACTGTATTAGATCCCGGCAAGCAAAACATGCCGATCCCCTGCATGCAGGAGACCCTTTTCGGCTGGCAGAACAAACAAAACCAGCACAGTTAAAGCAGCTGACATCTAATGCCATCTGCTGAGGCCATGGAATGCCGTTAGGAGACCTGAGAGGCTCTGCTCTCGGCCTCAGCGTCTCCCAAGACAACAGGCCCAAGGCTTGACCGCTGTCTGTTCTCTCTGTTCCTCCTGTTCTCTGTCTTCTCTCTTCTCCATGGTCAGGCCCTTCTGTAAATGTAGTGAAGATGATTGGCTTGCCGTAATTACCAGTCAGCGTAATTGAAGGATGTTCTGGTTTAATGTACTGTGTGTGTGATCACAGACTTCGAGATCACCACTTGGGGTATTTGTGTGTGTGTGTGTGTGTATATGACGTGTGTGTGTGTGTGTGTGTGTGTGTGTGTGTGTGTGTGTGTGTGTGTGTGTGTGTGTGTATATATATGCGTGCATGTGTGTAAGGGGATTTTGTCTCTGAAATTGTGTTTTTTTTTCCCCTGCTCCTTTTTATCATCACACATTTATCATTTGCAAATCGACACCTCTTTCTCTCTTCAAAACTGTGTGTTTGTGTGTGTGTGTGTGTGTGTGTGTGTGTTTGTGTGACTGTTAGAAGATGAAAGGGAGTAAAATAAGAGTGGTTAGGATGCAATAAATGAGCCGGCGCTGCTTGCAGTGAGGCCTCCTCCCTGTGTAGACAAACACAACAGCGTGCGCAGCCGCCTGCTGCAACCATTCACTCACACAATACCTCTATTTATCCAATTAAGAGATAATGAGCAGTCTGATTTGAGGCTGTTTGCCCTGTGTATTTGCTTTAGTAAGGCGTGCACAGGGAGGGACCGCGCACCCTTCTTTTCGGCCCTGCGTGCGTTTTGCATGTGGAAGCTGGAGTGTTTGGCGCTGACAGAGGCATTGTTTGCCCACGGCCTGATGCCTTCCGTATGGACACGTCTAGCCGGGCCGAGCTATCCTATATATCTCCTGCATCTCCGAGGTGGAGATTGAAGATGCTGAAAGACGCAGAGGGCTAATTGACACAGCCTCACTCGGCTGTTTGTGAGGAAGAGTGAGGGAGAAGAGAGAGAGAGAGAGAGAGAGAAGGAGGAAATAGAGAGGACCTCCTCCTAAGTAGCCCATAGTAGGCGATTAGTGGGCTGAGGTTGTTTACTAAATACTGTGGGGTGTTATTTTGTGAACACGCCACTGTTTGGATCTGGAATATATGGCTGAAAGAGCAGGAAATGAGGTTTGAGGATCTCTGTTGATTGCCATCGCAAGTCCTCCCTCACTAAACCCCACTTGTGTTTGTTTGTAAATGGCAATCATGTTTGTTAAAGAAGATAAAAAAAAGGAAGCCACTGACTCATGAGTTACTTCAAACTGAAGGAAACTGTATTTGGAAGTATTTGTGCATTGTTCTGTTCCTGCTATGCACCATCACAGATTATTGTCGTTGTTGTTGTTTTTTTTAGTTTTTAGTTTTTCAAATGACAGAATTTAAAAAAATAAAAAGATAGTAGCATCCTAAAACAGGCAGCTTCCGTAAATTATGTAAATCTTCCACTTAATTTGCTCCTGTTACATATTTAAGCTTCCAGGTCATTATCTCACGTTTTGAGAAGTGTAACAACCATTAGTATAACCAACATACGTGTATATTTCAGAGAAAGTCACTTACATGACTATACCCTCAGTGGTGAAGATCCTCTCTTTCTGTGGTGGTCACAGCAGTAGGTGTGTGATAAAATGTCTACCTTAAATCTGGCTTGATGGGCCCTCAAAGGCAAACTGGCCTTCTGGAAATAATTTGGAGGGTTGAAGAGCACAGTATTAACAGCTATTCAGTGAATTGCTGGAGCACCATGTCAGATTTAACAAAAATGAGAGAGACAAATTGCACATCAACAAACACCACATCTGTTTAGATTTAGAGTTTTAATTACATACAAGTACAACATTTCAAATGGTGTGTGTCCACAGATTAGTGGTGCCACACAACTCTTTATTTGTGTGCAGCACTGTGCTTTTAGATACTATTTACAAAAATACAGTTTACATTAATCAAAACGTAGACAAATATTTCTATTAATTTCCCGCAAGTTGTGTTTAAACGGAAATTTGATTATTATTGCAGTAATAAATAGAGCTAAACATATTTTAGAAATTAACATTGGACCAAGACAAATACAAAGATAAATTGTAAACTGTTATTGTTTCAAATATACATTATAATGTAATTTACAGTACCAGGATGTATTGCTTTTTCTTGTGTTAGTTATAAATGTTCTGGATTATAGCCTACTGTATTATCTCAAATGGTCATTTTTATCCAAAAGAAAAAGAAAAGCTGAGTTAATCGGAATTACATTTGTTGGCAGCCCTCATTTCTTCGGCCACATTTAGAGATACAAGTGAAGTGTAGCATTTTGTAAACTGTGCCTAATTCCACACACATCTGTGTCCAATTGTTGTCTGCATCTACATTCTTTGCGAGTGGATTTATTTTTCCTGGGCCACCATGTGGATTCAGCTGACCAGCTTAAGTGGGGATTAGTTGTTTTAAAGTTATTTTGATTAAAGCATTGTTTTTCAAAACGTGTAACTCGCAACACATGGCTTACGTAGTCTGTACAATTCAAAGGAATATGTACTCAGTGCCCTATAAAATGATTATCTGTGGTACATGGAGTGAAGAAGGGCAATAAAAAACGCATCCAAGACAATTCCTTAAATGTCTCACATTTCTCTCGCGGGGTCATCTTCCGTCTGACCGTTTCCATGTCAAATATTCCTTAAATCAAACAGAGTCCTTTACACAGAAATGCTTTTAACTAAAACTAAAACACACCAAATATACTGCATAGGGTGATTATAAAGAAAACTAACGCTTAAGTAAGTAAGTCTTTGCACATGTAGTAATACTGTATCGTATACTGCATACATACTGTAAAAAAAGAAAAATAGGTGTGTGTATATATATTTATACAAAGAAGATGATCAATGCTAACAGCTTAACTGTGGCTGTCTTTGTCATTGGAGAATGGAGATGCAGGTAAACAACAAGTAAACCGAAACTAAAGGTCTTGTAAACAACCGCGAGCAAAGCGTGTTTTCTCTCTCTCTAGCTCTCTCTATCTCTCTCTGTCTCTCTCTCTCTCTCTCTCTCTCTCTCTCTCCCTCCCTCTTGCCTGATGACACCTCCAACGCTTCATCTAGCCTGGCTTTGTTCTGCTAGCTTCAAAGACCTGGCGTTCAGGTTGAACTGAGAGGCACATCAAAGATGCTGAATGCTGTCTTTTTTAAACAATAAATATTTAGCAGTGCAGAATCAGCTAGGGCTTGTTTTTGCTTTTAAAGCAGTCGTTCTTCTTTTGCCCCCCCCCCCCCAACACACACACACACACACACACCCACCCACACACACACACACACACACACACACACGTTCACCTGGCCTGCATCACCTGCTGTCTGTCTGGAGCTGCATGCAGTGCAGCTAAGACACCAGCATGGAGATGGCCTCATAGGCCCTCAGCATCGCATCTCTCTCTCTCTCTCTCTCTCTCTCTCTCTCTCTCTCTCTCTCTCTCTATCTCTCTCTCTCTCTCCCCCTGTCTCTCTCCCTCCTCTGCCTCTCCTCTGTCTCTCACACATCCCTCTCAGTCTTGCTCCCACACACTTCCCCCTCTCTGATCGTTGTTAATGTGCTGTGGCAAAATGTGTTTCTCTTTCTTCTTTATAGCTTTTACCTCTGCAGACCTTTTTTTTCTCCCCCTCCCTTCCTTCCCCTCCGTCGACATCTTTGCATTTCGCTCCTTCATGCCTCGGTCGGCAGGCCGCGGTTGCGGACACGCGGCTGTTGTCTGTCGCCCACAGAGTGACGATAAAATATACGGTTTTTTTCTTCGGTTTTTTTTTTGCCAAAATGGCCGAGCCTCGAGAAGCGACATGGAAAGTAGACAAACTGTAAAAAGCTGCTGGAATGGTATTCATGAAAGCTTCGCCCTGGTGCGAAGAGCAAAGCCTGTGGAGTAAAAAAAAGAAAAAAAGAACCGTAAGACCACGCAGCTCAGGTTACCCTGGTTCATGTAAACAGTCAGCCATTAAAAATTCATGCCAGGATTTTTGAAAACGACTGTATGTGTCTTTTTTTTCCCTTCGATCTCCTCCCCTTCTTCCTGACCAGTTGAGTACCTTTGACCTCTGTTGGACCCTGCGTTCCCGCGGTGGGGCCAGAGTCAGGTCTGATATAGTGTTATGGCCGCGCAGGGTATATGGCTGCGCTTGATGTTGCAGAGAGGCAAGCAGAGCAGGAGAGTGGACAGCAAAATGTAACTGTCAGCTAAAAGAGAGTAATAGAGGCATTCGTAGCGTCATAGGAAACATATGTGCCTCCATATGCGCTCCGTGTTCTTATTTCCAGTCTGCCTCATTGTCTGAGATGCATCACTGATCTGGGGGCCTCTGAAGGGGGCCCCTGCGTGTGGTGTTGACTGTGTGTGTGTGTGTGTGTGTGTGTGTGTGTGTGTGTGTGTGTGTGTGTGTGTGTGTGCGTGTTGTGGGCGTGCACATGCAGAAAAAGTAACTTTGAGCAATAAAAAAGAAACAGACATATATTGAAATGTGAACTATATACTGTATACATGTATACAGTGTGTTTATATACATGTTGGGCCGCACACACACACACACACACACACACACACACACACACACACACACCTGTATATCGCTGTCTCTCCTTTGTGAGTGGTCGTGGGGAGCTTGTGCTATGTTGTTGCCATTGCCCCAGGCAGGGGCAGGCCCCCGCGGGAAGCGGCCCTGGCGGTCATTAGGACCTGTCAGTGAGAGGGGAGAGGGGAGTGCTGATAAATTTCAGATAGTGTCAATTGCGGATGAAAGATCTGCTGAAGGATGCTGGGGATGTCACGCTCCACTCACCTCCGCTCAACAAGTCCCATCTCCCCTTCCAGGCAGCGGGCTACCTCAGGCAGCAAGCCCCCCCCCCCTCCCAACCACCACCACCACCACCACTACCCCCCAACCCATCATCTACCTACCCCCACTCCACCCCTCCCCTTCCTGCTTACCTTGGCTAAGCTTTTTGCATGTTGATTGGGGAGGGCTAATCCAGTTTGCAGCTGTCGTAGACCAATGATGAATCCACCTTTCCGTCATTTGGCCGCGCTCCCCTCGCTCGGGGAGGAGGGAGGAGGGAGGGCCCTGAAGGAGGAAACAACAGTGCAGCGAGGCTGCGGCTCGGAAAACACAATGTGCGCCTCTGTTTCCCCCGGCTGGCCTGCTCTTCCCATTCTGCTGCAGAATAACAATAATGTTGTCTCAGACTAACCACTTTTGTGTCACGGATGGCTCTGGACTGTGACATCGAGCTGCCATAACAAGGAGGGACATTGTTTCTGCCCGGGCAGGTGGAGAGGGAAAAGGAGAGAGGGACAGAGAAAGAGAGAGAGGGCAAGAGTTTTGTGGCTTGTGAGGACTCTAAATCATCCAGGTCCAGGTAAGAGCAGAGTTGAATCAGCGCCAAAAACAGGTTCCCTGCGTAGTGCGTGGCACAGTGGGATGGCCTCAGACGCTGAGGAGTTGTCAGCCGTTCTCTGCTCAATCTGTGTTGTCTGATTGGTGATGCACTGGAGCCTTTTCAGCTGTTAGCTTATGGCAAAGAAGTTTGGGGGACAAGGGGACAAGAAAATGTCCCCTTGTCGTGCTGGAGAAATATGATTAGATGGGAATATCATTTTGTGGCAATTTAGTCTGGAAGTTACTGTAGTGCTTTGTATTCGAGTTTTTCAGTATTGTTGTGAGGCGAGAGATTCTTAGGTGTTGAGAAAATGAATATACTGTACCTGTGGAGAAAGGATGGTGTCATATTGGAGTTTGTGTGAAGATGATTGGCTTGGCCTTTTCTGCTCCTGGTTATGATTTTTTAAATTGTTGCTATAATTTAGTATTTAGTTGTACCATGTTACGTGAAAATATATATTTTTTAAATTACATTTTTAAACTGTGAAAAATGTATACATTTACCGCAGCATCTATTATTGAATAATTATATCATACTATCATCTTAAATATCATGTATATAATCTGAATCATAATTCAATCTTTCTATTCTTCATGTCAGGCATATTGATGGCATCTGATAGCACTTATATGAATTATATGAAATATTGTGCATTTATCTTTGTGGCCCTATATTAAAGGCCAGTGTTTATCGATAGCAGAGAATCGCAGAGCCTTTTAAATCTAATTTTGGAATGACAGTGTAATGTACAAAACATCTTCTCGTAATTTCATTAACTCACTATTGCATTGGGCACAGCGGCAAAGACAAATAAGAGGCCAGGATTTGTGGCCGTGCTTTTCAAATCACTCGTGCCTGTCTTCTACTCCATTGTCTACGCCTGATCAAATCCTCAGAGCACACAAATGAGAAGATAGAATAATGTTTTTAGTGGCGTGGTCCTCAGTATAAACACGGGCAACAATTAAGGAGCTTGCCAGAGCAAACAAAATGCCTGGTGAACTTCTCATCTCCCATCACTGAGGCATGGGCCCTTATAATCAAGCAGAGTGCTGCACTTTTAACAAGCACATTAACCATAGCCTCAAACCAAGGAACATCTGTTAACAGTCTGCAATGACATGCAATGCAAGGCACACTTATGACCGTTTCTGCTTTTTGACATGCATCAGAGTAAATTGGAATATGACATTTAGGTTTACGTCGTACTGTAAAGCGTTGACTTGCTTTGCGATTGTTGAAATTTGAGTTTCTATTTCACAATGCCTGCAAATATTATTATTTACATTTTTGGCGTATTTTGTCCTATAATTTCCTATGAATTTTATGACAATTGTTTACTAGAATTTAAGTAATGATTTTGTAATCTGTAATTGATTGAATCATTACCTAATATTACAGTGTAGTTTTCCCTATAATCGTGCTTAATGCTTAAATTAAAATTAAAAAAAAGTTT
>NC_137882.1:10716710-10734754 GCF_963924005.1 Protomyctophum bolini | reverse complement strand
GTTGCAGACACTTGGGGGTAAGTCTGCAATCAAAGATTTAAATTGTCCGTATTTTATGGGAGAACAGATCTTTAATTTAAGCTGTAAGTCATTCCACGTGGTCGGGGCACTAAAACAAAAGGCTGTTTTCCCCAGTTCTGTGTTTACATTTGGGACCTTTAGTGTGAGCCAGTGACTGGAGCGTGTCCTACATGTTACAGGATTCCAATCCAGCAGAGCTTTAACGGTAAAGTTCCATCAATTGCTTTAAAAATAGACCAATGTAATTAACTATCTGGTAGAATGGAAAACCAGCAGAACCAGTGGTCCCTGAGGACCGGAGTTGAGAACCACTGTAAGGGCCATACCCGGTTTGACTGCCAAGCACTAGTTGTCCCGCAGACAACTGCTTTGCAGTGAGATTGAAGCCCATGCAATCTAATATTTCTAAACGACTGATAATAGTGATTATCAGTGATCATCCCATTCTGTGATAACACACACAAGCAAACGGCTCTGTGCCCCGTTTGCTGTGTCCAGTGAAATTGAAACCTAGTGTGTTGACTGTTGCTTGTGCATCAAACCGATCTGGTGTCACTAACTGATTTAGGTCCATTGTGGGCAGGCATAAAGACGGAGGGGGGTCTGAGTCAGGCCCAGTCCCCGGGACAGACGGGCTTCCTTAGCTACAGCTCCCAATTCACCACACCACAGACGGGACAAGCACCCTACAGCTACCAGATGCAAGGTGAGGACGTCATGATGAATCACCTACTACCCCAAACTCTAGTACTTTCTTAATCACAATTCTTCAAACCCAACTTATCTACTTATTCCACCCTCTGCCTTTCTACCTCCCCAATAATAATATAACCAACCTACCTCAACCCAAAGTGTCTGTACTTCCTGAATCCCTCCTCCTCCCACTTCCACCCCAACTTTTCTACTTCGCCAATAGCCAACTTCTCTACTTCCTCAGTCCCCACCTTCTTCCAACCCAACATATCTGCTACCTCACCAATTCCTCTACTTCTTCAATCAACAACAGTTCCCCAGCGTTTCTAGTACTTTGCCTCTACCGTTTCTTCTCTCAGATAGTACAACTGGATACCTCTTGGGAATAGCTGTTGAATGTTATTAGTCTCCCTTATGCATGGCTTTCGTCATGAAAATGTAACAAATACATAAACGGGATGGGAATCTAGAAGGACAGGTAGAGTGGGTGCTCTAGTAGTCTACAAGACCTGTTCCTCTTGTCCTCGCTCTTTCTGACAAACCAACTCTATCTCTCCCCTTTGATCCTCAATATCTATTATCCCAAAGTTCTTTTACCGTTGTTTTACTAATGCTGCCTAATGACTTACTTTCATTTTTTCCCATTTGTACACATTTTCGCATTTCTCTGTACAGCAAACATTTCTCCCCAGCAAACATTTCTCTCCTCTCCCCTCCAAGCTACTTTCATTTTTTCTCTTTAAAGGAGATTTTGAGAGAAAGGGTCTCTGTCCTTGATTTAACGATTCGGCGGCATGCGTGAGGCCCTCGCCATATCCCAGGCAGATGGCTGTGTCCGGGCAGTCGTTATGAGCTGCCTCCCCGACTGCTCCCTCTCCTCTTAAAACGAATCAACACAGATGGAAAAATGGCAGGCACTTAAGAGGCACCAGCCATGCCTCCCCTCCCCGCCATAGCCTTTTGTTTTTTCTCTCCCTGTGATCGTATTTGTATTTGTTTAAGAGCTGAGACCGTGGAGATTTATGGCCTTGAAGTCGATAAATACAAGTTGTCGCTCTTTCTCTCTCTCTCTCTCTCTCTCTCTACAGTAAATACAAGTTGTCGCTCTTTCTCTCTCTCTCTCTCTCTCTCTCTCTGTCTCTCTCTGTCTCTATCTCTGTCTCTCTCTTATCTCTCTCTCTCACACACACACACACACACACACACACACACACACACACACACACACAGCCCTTTACCTTGGCAGCACCTGTGCCAGAGTAAGCTAGCCCGCTTTTTCTTGTTGCTTGCTTCTCGCCTGTCTGAACGTGTGACCGTAGGAACATCTCCACATGTTGCTGAAAAGCCTCCAGAGCATCTTACAATAAATAACACTCGCCCAGCAACAGATGTGGCACAGGGAAGCCTCTTTTCCACGCCTCTTAACCAAATACAGTCGGCCGCAGCTAGAGATCTGCAGCACTCAACACAGCCTGCTGCATGGTAGCTGAGACACACACACACACACACACACACACACACACACACACACACACACACACACACACACACACACACATAAAGAGAGAGATGGGGTCAAAAAAAGAGAGACAGAGAGCATGCAAGGCAGAATGTACAAGCTGCTTGCCTGGCCTCAGTGGTTTAACTCACGATGACAGTGTTATGTGCCCATTCATCTTCTGAGTATTATGCTTTCTCTCTGTCTCCCTCTCTCTTTCTCCTTCTCACTCTCTCTCCCTCTCCCCGTCCCTCTTTCCTGCTGCTATCTCTAGCTATCGGATGCCCCACACAGCGTTAAGTGCGTTAGTAATTGACAGCCATGTTACATGACAGATTGACCACTATTGTGGCCCTTGTGTTCTCTAACTCCGGCTCTGGCCCTTAGCCACAGCATTATCATTACTCTGTATTGATCTGCCTGGGAGAGGGGCTGTAGGCCTGGGTGTCCTGAGTCTGACCATATACTCAGGGTCTATATGTGATACACCCCACCCCACCGCCCACCCCTGTGTCCCTGCCACCAGCCTGTGGCCAGCTGTCAAGGGAAAGGACGATTACATTAATGTTTTTCTGCGCTTGGCTTTCATGTCTGATGCCATGGAGCTTTGTGTGGGTGCTAAAGTTGCGATACCAAACTGCACGGAGAACAAAGGCGTGCCTGTGCCCTCTGATGTTACGGACCCTCATCATAGTTTATTGAGTGCATCCTTTTGGATTGTTTCTGCATGGCGCTGTTGTGTCACGCGTTGTGTGAAAATAGCCGACCTACAAGCTCACAGCGTGTCGCATTATCATGCGTTGTGAGCATGTAGATCTGCTATTTTTAATAATTAATTTGGGAAACATTGGACAAGCCCAAAACAGGGATCCCTAGTTAAAAGTAGTTAAAGAGACAGAGAACCTATGCCGACGGTAGGACCAAGCAGATGTTAATTAGGTGAATAATTGGGTTCTAGGCAGTCTCTCAGTGGCAGTATGAGTGGAAGGAGTCAAGGCCCCGGTTTGCCTTTTAAAAGGAGAGCCCCATCTGGACTTGATAGCCTATTCCCAAGTGGGGCATACAAACTTCTGCTACAAATATTGTGCACTGATGATAGACTTAGCCCGTGGCAAGAGGACTGATCAAGCAAAGCAAATGGACTCCCAATTGCAGGGCCAGAAGGCAGGATGGAAGGGAGGGAGGGAGGGAAGAAGTGAGGGATGGTGTCTAGTCTTGAGTGAGTGAGCTAACTGGAGCAGGACAGGGGGAGGGAGAGAGAGAGAAAACATGCCCCCCGGGGAAGCGCAAGGGCCCCCCATTTCCCCCGCCACCACTACCACCGCAACCACTACTACCCCCCTCCCCTCCCCAACAGCGTGGGCCCATTCTCACTGGGCTTGCAGGGGTCCCCTTGGCTTTTATGTGGGTCCTTGTTCTCCACAGAGTAACCCCCTAACCCCACGAGTGAGAGCTTTTATGACTTTTTGAACTGTGCATTAGGCTAATTTGTTGTCGTTCAAAGCCTTTCTTTTCCACCCAGGCTTCTCTTTTATTCTCCGTCTCGTTGTTTTGTTTCTCGATGTGTAACTTTCTGTGGAGAAAACAGACGTTCCTCTGTCTCTCTCTTTATGTCTTTCTCTCTGTTGAAAAAGCCCTTAAAATGTCAAACAAAATGACAGACATGTCAGATGAAAAGTGTTAGAGAGACTTGGTTGGAAAAGAAGGTGGAGAATAATCTTTACACATGTGATCGCTGGAAGAGGGGACAAGCTAGACAAATAAATGATCCTTCTTGGTAATCTGGAGGTCTTTTATTTCCCTAAAGATTTTTAGCCCAAGCAGTGGCTTGAACTATGTACTTGTACATTGTACATCAAATAGCAACATACTATAACATAGCTGATCTACAAGCTCAAAACACACTGAAATGCGTTTTGAGATTGTGGATTGCAAATTAAATTTTTGCCTATTTTTGAAGTCCTCGACTGGCGCAAGCACCGTCCCGTCTGCAGTGGCAATGGTTT
Source organism: Protomyctophum bolini (assembly GCF_963924005.1). Classification (NCBI taxonomy): domain Eukaryota; kingdom Metazoa; phylum Chordata; class Actinopteri; order Myctophiformes; family Myctophidae; genus Protomyctophum; species Protomyctophum bolini. Next base: position 10,730,536 of record NC_137882.1, on the reverse strand, counting down.
GTTAGATAGGAAATTGTGGAGGGCAGCGATCCAGGAATCCCGTGTTGGTGTTGGCTAGACCTCACTCTCGCAGTAACTAACTTTCTTTCTTTCTTTCTTTCTTTCTTTCTTTCTTTCTTTCTCCCCTGCCATCCGCCCCTCTCTACCTCCCTTGGCCTCCCTACCTCCCCCTCCACACGCACATACACACCTCCCCATTCTAAAAGCTGCTTCAAGTTTGTCACGGTGTGGGAGGGCTCTCCTTATGGGGCCAATGACCAGAGGATGAAAAGAACTCCCTATGTTTGTCTCTGGGAACAAAGGTGTAATTACGCCCCCATTTAGGAACAGTAAATTAATCTGACCCCCTTCGGTTTCACTGACTACAGGATAATGCTCCGGCTGTGGGAGAAAGTGGTTGTGGCGATGCAGTGAAGCGGCGCTTTTAAGAGATCGTAGCAGCAGTAGCTGTCATTAATGTCCCCTGTGGATGCACAGAGAAATTACCTTTGAATTGGACATATTTGTAAAGCTTACAGGAACTAGCCCTTGAGGGATTGGTCAGAGCATGTCGCTATAATAGAAACAGTTTAATCAGATATACTGTATATGTATTCCTATGCACAGCTTTGTGTGTGTGTGTGTGTGTGTGTGTGTGTGTGTGTGTGTGTGTGTGTGTGTGTGTGTGTGTGTGTGTGTGTGTGTGTGTGTGTGTGTGTGTGTGTGTGTGTGTGTGTGTGTGTGTGTGTGTGTCTATAGTAGCACGGAATGTGATGATTTGATTGGCTGAGCACGGAATGTGATGATGTATGATGATAAGAGCGTCCCTCACTTCACACGAGTGTGATTTTTTTTAAGTAAGACCATGCTAATCCTCTCCCAGAATGGAGCAAAATGGCTGCAGTGTGAATATTGTACTAGGTTACCACAGTGCCACGTATTGTCATGCAGGCTAGTGAGAACTTGATAGGTGTTTGTAAGCATGCAAGCACGGACATACGCATGCATGTACGCACGCACGCACGCACGCACGCACGCACGCACTCGCGCAACCCACATTTATTTTCTATGATCCTTCTATGAGCCCTGTCTTCCTCTCCCTGTCGGCCTGCTGTCTGCCTGTGAGTTCCCCCTGCAGTTCACCCACCCTGACATGAGAGTGCAGGTGGAGGGGCTGCTGAAGAGAGAGGGGTCAGTCGTATCCCGGGGCCCGTGTCCCCCCCCCCACCCCACACTCATGTCATGTATATTATTAAGCCATTAGATGCTATCAGCCCCACTGAATGATTTAATTCCCTCCGAGGTGCTTCTTTTGAAAAGGAAAAGCATACATATTCATTGGGGGCTGCATGACTGTGTACCGCCCCACCACCACCACCACCACCACCACCCAAAAAAAAGTCACTACTACAAACCCCCTACCCCACACCACCTCAGCTCTCCCGCCCTCCGCCCGCCACTCGTTCCACCCTTCAGTGACTCACACACAACAGCCTCTTGTCTTCCTCACATTGTGAGGGCTCGGACCGCTTGGAGAGCCCCCACCCCACTCTCCTCTTCATTCATCAGTGCAGATTCAATCACTGATAACGCAGGAAGAGTAGGAAGATAGGGCTACTGTTGAAGGCTCTGCCTCCCCCCCTCCCCCCTCCCCCCTTCTCTGTTCGCCACCCCCCAAATAGTCCCACGAATAGCCAGCTTTCCCTCCCTCAAACAGAGTGCACTGCTTCACCTGAAAAACCATACGACCTTGCAAAGTATTTCTGCTGACACAGGAGAACGTTATCTCGTTTGCCGTAATGTCCGAAAAATGTCTTGTTTCTTCCATGCAGGTGGCACTTTCACAACAACATCGGGATTGTACGCGGGAAACAACTCCCTGACGAACTCGACTGGATTTAACAGCACGCAACAGGTAGCCGTGCCCACCCACCTACACCCCCCCCCCCCCCCTGTTTTCTCATCCTGGGGCTAGCTCTGCAGCCTATCAGCAGCTCATATTAGATTAAAATGTAAACTTTCTTTCCCAAGCTGGAAATCTTTAAGGAACACGCATTCTCTATATGTTGCATTTCACCCATGACATATTCAAACATGAATCACTCAGTGTGTCAGAAGTGCTGTAGACGGGGATTATCTGCTTCTCCCCCAGCACATATGTATTATGCCACAGAGGAAAGAAAGAAAAAAACACACATGCACACACACACAGACTAAGACCGATCGTTGTCCAGATGGAGGACAGAAGAGACATGTGTTTGCATTTATATTTTGGAATCTGCACTGTAAAGTAGCAACACTGGTGCAGGGCAAATCTCACATTACTCTGCCCTGCCTCCTACTTCTCTGCTTTTCACACTACTACCTTCTCTCTCACCCACCCACCCACCCACTCTCTCTATCTGCACTCTAAATCTACATGTCTGTTTATTGCATTTCTGCTTTCTTCTCTCGTCATGCTCTACCTCTGACTATACTGTCCTTACCCACATCTTTTCCCTTATTATTGTACACCTCTCTCTGACAATCAAATACCTCCTTTCCCTCTCTCTCTCTCTCTCTCTCTCTCTCTCTCTCTCTCTCTCTGTCCCTCGATCTCTCTCTCCCTTACAGGACTACCCCGGCTACCCAGCCTTTGGCCAGGGCCAGTATGCTCAGTATTACAACAGCTCGCCCTACACCTCGCCCTACATGACGAGTAACAACACCAGCCCCAGCACGCCCTCCACTACCGCCACATACACTCTGCAGGAGCCCCCCTCTGGCATCAGCAGTCAGGCCCTCACAGTCACAGAGAGCCCCGCAGGTAGCAGGAACAGACACATCCCTGGGACACATACATGGACACACAAGTACAGTACATGCACAGAGAGAGACACGCGCGAGAATGAACGTTCCACACAAACACACGTGCTATATATACTGTATGTGCACACATGGTAGGGCTGGGCAATTAACCGAAAATATACCATAATGATATATGGAATCAATAACCGACTTATAACTGAATAATGAAGAAGGTTTTTACATTACAGGTTACAGGTTTGTTTTATATTTCAACGAATCAACACAAAAGTATAAAGGGACATTTCACTTTCAAACATGTTTGGGACTTACACACAATTAAAATACAAAATAAATGACAATAAAACAAAACATGTTTTGCACCCCAGCAGCCCAGACCGTTTTTAAGTTTCTTGATTCTTTACATATTTGATTTGATTTATCAGACAAGCCCCTTCCTATACAAACTACAAACTCCATTTTTAGATGTATTGAAATGTATGAAAGCACCCATCCTTGGTTCTGGTGACTGATATTGGCCTTTAATGCGTGAGGGAGACGTGTTATTTAATTTGTGTTTTATATTTTTGGGGGGAAACAAAATAAATTAAAACAGTAATTGAAAAAAGCACATAAGACACACCCCTCACATATTAGAAGGACAATATCAGTCACTAGAAGCAAGGACAGGTGTTTTTCATTAATCTATGACGGTTCAAATAGAGTTTGAAGTTACAATGGTATAGGAAGGGGACGTGTCTGATCAAATGAATATCAAATACTGAATCAAGCAACTTAAAAACTGTCTCGGGTGCTCACAAAAGCCAGAGTAGTATTAAAATGAAAGTGAAATATTCTTTTAACGCTGTATTATACTTTGTTGTACAATGGTGGCATACACAAAGTGAAAATATCTGTTATTTGCACTTTTTTAAAATACATCGTTCATTAATCGTAATCAAGACAAAAGTTTAAAATAGTCGTAATATTGATTTGAAGTCGCAACGCCCAGCTCTAACAACATGCATACACAATTACACACACGTGTGCATGTTCTCAGGAGTACAGGGGGCTTTGTTTGGTGCAAATGTGGTCTCAGGGAAATCATTTGAACCATCAGATATAGTACACACTCATCTGAACCATCAGATATAGTACACACTCATCTGAACCATCAGATATAGTACAGTAAGTACACACGTGTAGGAAGGGAAGTGTGGGAAGCACGGAAGGACGACTTTCCCCATAATTGTATGTGACGTTAATGCATCATCTGGCAGTGGTGTGTTGATGATATCATTTATAACTTAATGGCTGCATTTGAACTTGTCATCAATCAGCAGTCAAATATATCTGGTTCTGAATAAACAATCTCAAGATGCAGTCATTCAATTTAGACTCAGATGAAATCTACGTTATCGCTCCATGAAGCACACTGGGATTTTCCTTGCTGTGTGTTTTTTTTTTTAATGCAATAGCTTTCAGAAACAGCTCTGCCAGTAGAAGTTGATTATGACTCATAGTCGTTCACTATCACTGAATAACGTCCCAGATGAATACCGGTGTGTAAAAACAGTAACTATAATAGAACAGAATATAAACATTATTGTCCGCATGTGGAAAATATGCCTTTGGCCTCACTGTAGCACATCCAAGACCAAAACTAAACTCAACAGACACAATTGCATATAAGGCAATATAACTCATTTGCTAAAAGCAAACATAAATAGTAGCCTATCTCTGTCTAATTTTTTTTTCTTCATTCCTTCCTTCTTTCCTTCCTTCCAGTGGAGTATAGTACCATCCACAGTCCATCAACCCCCATTAAAGATTCAGAATCGGATCGATTGCGCCGGGCCTCGGATGGAAAGTCACGTGGCCGGGGCAGGAGAAACAACAACCCATCACCGCCGCCCGACTCCGACCTTGAGGTAGGGTGAGCTAGAGCTACCGTGGCGACAGACAGCCTCACCCTGTCTGAGGCACGCGCACGCACGCACACACACACACACACACACACACACACTCTCTCTCTCTATCCAGAGCTAATCCACTTTACTCTATGGCTGCCACAGTGGGTGCTAACTCCTGATGCACATACATTTTTAAAGATTGGAACACGTGTAAATATGAATGAGTTATTAATGCAGCCTGGATTATGTTTTACCGCAACATAAAAAGATAAAATAAGTAAGAGCCCTCATGAAAAGCAGCATGTGATACAGCATGATCAGACTGATTTGATGCTAGAGTGAACAATGTCCCACCATCGCACGCACACACGCACACACACACACACACACACACACACACACACACACACACACACACACACACACACACACACACACACTCACACATACAGGTGCTATAAAACACGGTGGCAACGTGTGTGAATGTTAAATAGTGGCCATAATTATGTCAAAATAAACCCTTAATTATTCTGGGGGCTCCTCATTAATATGATCTGAATTCCAAAGAGGTTAATAGCAGCCATTATGGTGCTGACATCATCAGCATGTTAACATATCTAGTTAATTAGTTTGTCACTATTGATTGCTCTAATGTAAAGGGCATGGGGTGGATGGCGTGCGGTGAGGGCTGGGGGTGGGGGGGTGCGTCGGGGAGGAACTGTTGTGGTGACCAACCCCAGCAAATGGATCCTGGTCCCTGTGGCACGCAAATACACGCTCCTGGCCTATTGACCAGGAGGATCACCTTGCAAGCATACAGAGTGGGACATTGATTTTGCTTCTTTTTCTCCCTATTTTTCTTTGTTTCTTTCTTTCTCTCCCCTCCCTTTCCCCTTCGTATCGCCCACTTCCATCTCTCCAGCGAGTTTTCATCTGGGACCTGGATGAGACAATCATCGTTTTCCATTCGTTGCTCACGGGGTCTTACGCCAACAGATACGGACGGGTGAGTGACATCAGACTGTGGCAGTAGCAGTGCACCTTATCAGCAAAACACATAAATATCAAACCAAAAAAAGGACAGAGGGAGCGAGGGGGGGAAATGTGCCGGAGAATAGGAGAGGATAGGTTTGGAGAGGGTAGGTTTCATCGTGCCTTGAGACCATAGTGAGGAGATGGAGCGGAACTCAATGTACAGATAATTGTTTCTTTTTTTAATAGGCCCAATGAGGCCCGGCAACTATTTGCCTGCTTGTTGCAGCTGTTGGTGCTATGCAGGGCTGCTCTGGGCTCGGCTGCAGGGGCTCACAACAGTTGCACTCGGGATGTCTATTGACACATCTTAAGTGTTCCTTTCTCCTTTAGAAATGCCACATTGTTAGTTTAATTAAGTGCTGCTCAATCCGGCCCATTCAGGCTTGAATTTCCCAGGAGAACGCAGTAGGAGACTGAGACCACCGAATGTAATTTGGCCAAAACTCTAAACTAGTGAGGCGTTCTCCACTTAAAGGCTTATCTTGATAAAGATTCAATTAAATGACTGTCTTTTTTTCCATTGTCGGATGGTAATGCTACAGAAAACAGCTTGTGTTTAAACTTAAACCATATCCGCTAAATGAGAGTATGTGCTTTGAAGGTTGTTGGAGGTATTTGGGAAGTTATTTGCTGTGCGCCCCATGTCAGTGTACATGCTCATTTCATGAAGAAGAGTTTACTTTTCCAGGCTTTGCTATTTGTTATTTCATATAAATTTCGCTCTAAATTTAAACTTTCAAAACAAACAATTTGGGAAATAAGGCTGTCTCCTCTTCTCATGGTTGCTGTGAGGTCATGGGATCTATACAACGCTGAGTTTATCAGTTTTTCCCATTAAGAAATGTATACTTGCATCGACCTGAAGTTAAAGAGAATGTGGTGGCATATAATTATGAAATATTAACTGTCTGAAATATAATTATGAAATATACTCTACTCTATTTCGTTTTTTTTATTTTGACATGATCAGATCTGTTATTATTTTGTATTAAGGACTGAACTCCCCTTTCTCTGTCTGTTCTGGGTATGGCCTTTTCAGGTTTTTTGATGTAGGAAAATGACATATTGCGTCTCATGTGTCAGAGAGCTTAGCGTCTGTGGCCCGTGCTCTGTGCCTTTGTTCTGGTATGAGGGGGTGTTTGATGGGGGCAGTGTTTTGTTTTTGGGGTGAAAGAGGGCTGCCCCGCGACCCTCCACTGTTTATTTACTTTATCCTTAGCCCTGCATGCTGGGTAAAGAGAGAGCGGCTTAGGGAGCTGTGGCTCTGAGATGAGGGCCTCTCCAGGCACACACACACACACACACACTCACACACACACACACACACACACACACACACACACACACACACACACACACACACACACACACACACACACACACACACACGCACACACAGGGACTGCGATGTGCCCCTCCGAAACAGGAAACACTCCTGACTCCATAAGGGCTCGCTCTGTCAGGGCTCATATAGGACGTGACAGCCGCTAAAGGCTCTCTCACTCTCTCCCTTTTCCTCAACATTCCCTAGTTTTCTTTCCCTCCATCTGTCTCACGCCCCCCACCCCCCTCTGCCGGTATTTTCTGTCTTGTTTTTTCTGTCGCGATCGCACCCACCTACAGTACGCTAGCCCTCCAGTGTTACACGATGATTATTATTATTATTATTATCATTATTATATTATCGTTATTAGCATTAGAACTGGCCGAGAGGGGAAGGTAAACATTTTCGCTGGCCACAGAGTGCTGCTCCTTAACTTATCGGAAACAACGATCTGTAAACTACAGTAGCTCAGACACAGACACAGACACACACACACACACACACACACACACACTCGATCCCTGATACAAAACAGTATGTTTTTCCTTGTTGCTCTGGACCTTGCTATAAATAGATTTTTATCACACGCACGCACGCGCACACACACACACACACACACACACACACACACACATGCTTTCTCTCACCCTCTCTCATTCTCTCTTACCCTTTCTCTCTCCCTCACACACGCACACACATGCGCGCACAGTCGTGCACACACACGCCCCACATTGCTGTGCTTATCAGTTCTCCTAATTGGCATCAAGGCAGCTCTCCCCCATAAAGCTGATGGCTGGGGCCAGCTGTGCTACTATTGGGCAGGCTAGAGCTGGAGCTAGAAGGGGGGGGGGGGGGGGGGGTTGTGGGGGTGTGACTTGGCGCCCCTGTAGATGGCACTGACATCCAGGGACAGGTGGTGCTGGAGCAGTGACAGCAGCCAGCCCTTTGGCCTTCTGGCCTGCTTGTATTCTTAACTCCCTCACTGACTGATTGTTTAGATTTAATTGGAAAGGATTCACTCGCTCCGGAGGGCTGCACTTTACGCTGGCCCCCCCCACCCACCTACCCTACCCACCAAGCCACACCGTAACCGTTAGCTAAACGAGCTACGCCAGAGGTTTGGACGGGAGGGACTTGTGTTGGTTGGTGGCCTGTTGGCGTACAGGGGGGAGGGGAATGGGCGGGGTAATTATTTCTGATGAATTCTGACTGAAAGATTGATTCGAACTGGGAGGTTATGGGAAGGAGAGAGAAAAAAGGCGGGGGAAAGAGAGAGAGAGAGTGAGAGTGTGTGTGTGTGTGTGTGTGTGTGTGTGTGTGTGTGTGTGTGTGTGTGTGTGTGTGTGTGTGTGTGTGTGTGTGTGTGTGTGTGTGTGTGTGTGTGTGTGTGTGTGTGTGTGTGTGTGTGTGTGTGTGTGTGTGTGTGTGTGTGTGTGTGTGTGTGTGTGTGTGTGTGTGTGTGTGTGTGTGTGTGTGTGTGTGTGTGTGTGTGTGTGTGTGTGTGTGTGTGTGTGTGTGTGTGTGTGTGTGTGTGTGTGCGCGCGTGCGTGTGCGTGTGTGAACCACAGAGAGAGAGAAAGACAGCTGCCAAGAGTGGAGATTGAGTTCTACTTGTGTGGTTTGTCCTCTGTCACTTTAGTGAAGACATAAGCATTGTGGAGTGTGACAGCTAATCAGCAGATAGCTCAGGTGTGTCTTTGGCTGGTTTAACCCTTTAATCCCGCTGGTTCTGCTGTGTGCTCTGCCTTTAATGCACCTTCACAATCCTCTCCCATTGCCCAAGATATCGTCTCTCCCATCCTCCATTCTGCCTGCTACACACAAATCCGGAGGACAATTGTGTTTTTGTGTGGAAGGTTTTGAAATCGTGAATTGTATTATTATTATTTTTTTATTCCTAGTTTCCTAGTATGTTATTTACTAATGTATGACAAAAGATATATTTCTTCACACATATACAGATATTCTGTCTAGGGATGTGCATACTCGCAGACTTTTTTATTTTCCTTTTTCTTTTTAAAGGGAAAAAGTCCACATTGTCACGGGTTCATTAACTATTTACAGTGTACAGTATCATCTTACAGAGCAGCCCGGCCATATCAGCATTACAGTACATATCACATTACCGATAGAGAAGAAAAAAAAATCTGGATTTAAAAACAAATATGCCTGAATGCAGGACATCATCAATATTCATTTAGGCCGGGAATAAATTGCGTTTAGAAATTTCCAGGGGTGTTGAAATTACTTGCCAAATCAGATTAGGGGAATGCCTCAAAGTGGCCGCTGATGTTCTTTGGAAACTTAAAGGGGAAGGGATGGGTGTGTGGGGGTGAATTAGTTTCTCTACCTAGGGAGCAGTTGGATGATGCATCAACACAAGTATGCAGGGAACGGGCTATTTACGATTAAGCCGTGACCCATGACTCTTCTAAATTGATCACCCCGTCCCCGCTTTGGAAGAGTCACGCTTTTACTGCATTCATTAAAGTCTGGGGGCATTTTCTGATGACTATTCTGGCCCCATTTGGACGCCATAAACAACTTTACTTTCAAGTCTCCCTAATGTCTTCTTTTATGGCAGCTGCGCGCCGAGGATTTTAAAGAGAATTCCTAAAGTGTAAAAGTGTTGTTAATTGAGTGACATCACTGTGACTATGTACTGTATGCCTGATTTATTACTTAGTTGTGCACCATGTCTTATACATTACAATATCAGATCTACAAGCTCACAGCATGTCATGCTGCAATGCATTGTGAGCTTTTAGAGATGATATTTTGGTGCGAGACACCGGTGTGCAACTACAGTTAAGAAAAAATCAGGCCATGCTGTGCTGTTTATTATGACTGAAAATAGAACAACAAACAACATATAATGTAAAAATAGGATGGACATTCTGCTAATTCCTGTGATAATCATAGTTTTCTCTTCTCTTTTTTTCAGGATCCGCCCACGTCTGTGTCATTAGGACTGAGGATGGAGGAGATGATCTTCAACTTGGCAGACACACACTTATTCTTCAACGACCTAGAGGTGCGTGCATGACTATTTTCGTGTGTGTGTGTGTGTGTGTGTGTGTGTGTGTGTGTTGGGGGGGGGGGTGATGCGTGTACCTTCTCTCTTCTTGTTTTCCCAAGCTCACCATACCGCCATTTATTTTACTTGCTCATGGACTAGTACATTCCCAACAACCTGCGATGATTTTTCGTGGTCAGAAGGTTTCTTTCCCCGTAATATTTAAGGTCCCCCGAGTCCCGGGCTAGTAGATTAAGTCAAAACAGGACTGTATACATTACATAAGGATGACCCCCCCCCCACCACCACCACCCCCACCCCCATTAAAGTTTTAGCTTTAAGCAGCAACAACCGTTTCCTAGCGGGGAGCCCATTTCTCAGTTACCCAGTCCCATAGTGGTGAAGTATTACCTCGGAGCCCAAGGGATACTATGAATTGTACATGTGCTGTCAGGGTCGCCAGCCCCCCATCCACTCGCTCCCATAGCGGCTAGTGCAATTTGTCAGGCTCTAGTGTTTCTGCGGCCGTCCCGTCTGTCTGCGTGTCGTGCTGTGTGCTCCAGTGTCGTTGTCTGTCCACCTTCGGCGCAGACTCTTCAGTCACGGCATGAAATCACCCACCACCGAGCCTCTCTGAACCCCTGATTCATGTACGGTTAGTGTAAAATCTGCCCCCGGGGACTCAGGAATAGAGAGATTAAGGGTTAACGTGGAGGTACTGTAGAGGGGAGGGGAGGGGGCCTCTGTGTCTGGATGAGTGTCTGCTCCACCTGGGGGGGTGGGGGCCAAACCAGTAGGGGTCCCGAGGAGTCTAGAGGCTGTGCCTTTTAAACATACTGTATATACTGTTGTACAAGACGTACAGCGGATGTAAAGTCACACACACACATGATGTTGCTAGACGCTTACACATTGAAACGATAAGCAAAACCACTAACACTCCCTTTCACTCCATTTAACTTCTCTCTCTTTCCTGTCACTCACTGTCACTGTCACTCGCTCTCTCTTTCGATATACCTCTCAATCCCCCCCCCACCCTTCCGCTCAATCTCCCTCTCTCCCCCCCTGCCCCTCTATCCCCGATTCCCCCCCCGTCCTGACTCCCTCCTTCTCTCCCTCTCGCCTTCTCTCTCTCTCTCTCTCTCTCTCTTTCTCTCTCTCTCTCTCTCTCTCTCTCTCTCTCTCTCTCTACCCCCCCCCTCAATGAATGTGATCCCACTGACCCAGTGCTTTCCCTCTGTGTCCTGCTTTAGACTGACCTCGCAGGAGAGGAAATGTTTTGTTTGATACTTAAGTGTGAAGAGAGCTGCGGCCGGTCTGCCAAGTCTCATTAGTCACCACCATGTTGCTGCTGCTTCACATGAAGCAAAGCCGCCAAGGAGGAGGAGAAACTGAGAAAAAAAATACAAGAGAGAAAGAGGGAGAGCGAGGGAGAGGGAGAGAGAGTGGAAGCCAAGGGAGAGTGGACGGGAGAAAGAGAAAGAAAATGTTTGTGCTGCCGCAGACAGACGAGTGACTGAGAGATTCCAAACGCAGTCATCGTGATCAAAGTTAATTGGCTGCAATTGGCTGGTTAAATATTTCCTTATGCTATGGCCATGTTGAATCCAGTGTGGCTGCACTTTATTTAATAGACGTGCCCCAATCATTTGAAAAAATGGCAGTTTGTGACAACGCTTAAATGTGGTTTTGCTCAACATCTGTCCCGTGTTTTGATTTCTTTTCATGTGTGATGAAACTGTTCGCAGATGAATTGGCAGCTCGGGCTGCTTATGAAATTATTTGAACGTGTGATGCATATTTTTCTTCTTCTGCTCTATCTCAGTAACGGAATCATTACATTTCGTTTTGACACTTAAAAGCCCAGCACATTTTTTTCCCTCCTCCAGCCTAAACTAGAATAGCTTGCGGACTAAAATAGGATATCTGCGGTCTGCAGAAAGAATGCTTTTATAATGTCCAATGTAAAGATCCTTCTGCAAAAGTCACCGCGATTGTCATGAAATATCACTGTGTGCCGAGGATGAGGGACAGGCAGCCATATTGATCCCACCTACAGCATTTAGCTGCACTGGGCTAGTGTGTGAGTGTTAAGTGTTACTTCTCAGCGAAGCCTGACCAGTTGTGTTTCCTTTTGGCTGATTTACAGTCCTCCATCTCCGATAGGGCTAAATAGAGTCCAAACTATAAATACCAAGGCCAGCAGCAGTTATGTATTTAAGCATGTGCAGAAATGCATATGGTCCATCTAATTTAGTCTAAAGCCATAAAGGGACACCCCAGAGGCTGTGCAGGAACACAGGTGCAGTGTTAGTGGCCTAGCGGTGTGTGAATATTGCCATGGAGGTCTTAGCGCTCTGTTGTTCCACCAACCGTTGCAGAAGTATAAAAAAGGTGCATAAAGTGCAGGCCCTTAAATACTCCTTTACAACTTATGGCTATGGTGGCAGTGGAGGAGGTAGCCGTGACTCATTTGTTTCTCTTGTGACTGGGCGATTCTCTAGTTAAACTGATCCAGGCCAAACAGTTGAGACACACTGCTGTTACTGTTGTTTACATCACAATCAGCCGGATGTATTGATTGTGCTCGGCTGCCTGGCTATGCCGGAAAGAATGCCAGAATGCTAGTTATACGTAGGGGTTAGCTCGCGCACACACGCGTGTGAATATGCCAGTGAATGGAGGTTAGACCGCGTTGATAGAGCTGGTGAGTGACGATTCAGAGGAAAGTCATAAAAAGAAAGAGGGCATGCCGAAGGGGTCAACAGGGATCAGTTTCACCCCTCTCGCTCTCTCTCTCTCTCTCTCTCTCTCTCTCTCTCTTTCTTACTCTCTTTATCGCTGCCTATCTCTCTCGCGTGTGCTGTCTACCCCTCTCTCTCTCTCTCTCTCTCTCTCTCTCTCTCTCTAGCTCTCTCTTTTCATATCACCTCTCTCTTTCTTCTTCCAGTCCTCGTTAAACGTTAGATACTTGGTGAAGGTGGGCTATGGAAACACTGCACCGCCCCAATAGACTGCTTCCTCTCTGCCCACTCACAATGCACTGGAAAGCAGAAGCCAGGCGTATTGATCGCTCCCCCACAACCCATTTGGCACTCAGTGTCTCAGATAAGACTGTACAGGAGAGGTGTAGTATTGTATGTACAGTACAATCTGTTTTTATCATCAAAAAATGCTCTCCCGCAGAAGGATGTATTACGAAAGTAATTGAGGGCAATATGATCCGCATCGATTCGACGTCCACTGTATTAATTTGCCCTGATATAAGAAGTTACATTTCTTCATTGTCTTTTATAGGAAATAATGTATAATCAAATATGTTACATAAATTCCAAAATCTTGATAACTTTTGAATTGGCCACATGCACGTGCTCAAATAGCTAACCCCTGAAATGCAGCCAATAATTATAACATTTGTTTCTGAGTTCTCTCCGTGGAGATAAATGATAAACCGGATTTTGCCATTGGATAAAAATGATACACGTTTCTGCTCACACAGGTCCATCTGTTGGAAACATTCATGGCATCGGTGCATTTTATTATTCATTGGCTATCATTTATGTTCCTCTGCGGGGCTTATTTATTTGAAGTGACACAGGGGTTGAAGGTGGAGCTAATTGACGGTTTGGCATTATGTGCATAATGAAGCCCTCTGAGAGAGAGCTCACTGTGAAGCCTGACAGCCTCGCTGTGACACGGGGGTGTGAGTTTACTGTAGGTGCGCTGCCCCGCCCCGCGCCAGGCGCTATGTGGGAACCAGGGGCCCCTTCCTTGA
>NC_137882.1:10694210-10714210 GCF_963924005.1 Protomyctophum bolini | reverse complement strand
CGTGGCAGCAGCAGGGCTCGAGGTTCAGTTATCCTGTTGCAAAGTCATTTATAGCATGTTTTGGTAATACACATTGCTGAGCAAGCATGCCCTTTTACACACAGCCTCCCTCCCTCCCTCCCTCTCTCCCTCTCTCTGTCTCTGAGTGTTGAAGTCACCACTCTGAGCCCTTCCCAGGGCTACAGGAAGACTCAGGCCGTCATCGCTGATTGCTTAACGACAGATGCCGGAGGAACAAAGGAGGCTCTGATAGCTTCCCCTCAAATGAAAAGGTTTCAGCGGACATGGGGAAAGATGAACAGAGAGAGTGCGCACAAGAGAGAGAGAGAGAGAAAGAATGGTAGAGAAAGATCCAGGGTGAATTGAATTGATGTTTATTTTCTGTCTGTTTGTTGGGTTTCCTCTTCAAGTTCGGTCCGTCCGTTGCGTGCACAGTAGCCTCCTGTCTTTCATTGTGCTACTTTGTTTCTCTCCCATTGAGGATAAGGACTGTTTGACGGTTTAATGAACTTAGAAAAAAGAGGGTGTGTGTGTGTGTGTCTGTGGGGGGGGGGGGTCACTGATGAATTTAACAGAAAGACAAAGTGTTTGCATAAGGAGTAATTGCAATGGATTCTGGTGGAGGGTCTTCACTCCTGCGTACAGTAGGAACATCTGGTGTGAGTTAGTGGTGATTGTAGGTTTTTTACGGAGACCACTGTTTGCTTGGTGAGGGGAGAGCCGGGGGATTCCATGGAAAAGAGAAGTTCAAAAAGTCCCTGGAATTTCTCAAATTGCCCCACAACGTGCCACCAACTTGGACGCTTGTCATTCAACTGTCATGGGCGCACGAAAGGAACGACGTGCTGTCTATGAAGCGTTCATCTCTTTCGGTGACGCAGTGGGATTGGGAACCAACAATGAAATGTTCATTCTCAGTGCAAATCCAGGTCTTTCTTGCACTGTGCTCTCGACACAGCTACTTACTGTACAATCCATCATAATATGTGGCTGGGGAAAAAAAAGGTGTCGGAGCATTTAAATGGCCCCACCCTGTTATTAAATCCCGAGAACATGTCTGTCTGTCATGTGAGTCTTCCAGTGAGTCAGTGAGTGGCGTTCACTCCCCGCCGCCTTTCTTTCCATCCAGTCTAACATAAACTGCATAGTCAGTATCTTTTAACAGCATTTTCCATCCTTTGCATCCACCACTTTCTCCGATGCCCAACATGCACCAATGGACAAGTCAAAATCTCAAGGCAGACCTAGCGAACCGACCTACACACACAACTACACAACCCGTCAATCGGCAATGTTTGTTATTCTTGAAAAAGTGTGTCAAAGTCAATTATTATTCCTGCCTATTGCTCACACTGTGGTTTTTGTCCCCCATCGCCAGAATAGGAATGCCCGTTTTAAAGTTGTTAAAATATGTTTTGGGGTATATAGAGTTTGCCTCTGTAATGAGTTTTGTTTTCTGTAATGAAAATACTAACAAAAAGTAATTTTACAATCATAATGTGTGGTCGTCAAAACACCCCCAGACACACCTGGACTTGTCTCGGGGCAGTCCGTTTTTGGAACCTACAGGTCTACAGTATAATAGCTACATTCCCTTTCTTTACATTCAGCACTATCGGACTACACTACTGTACTTAATTGGCCTTAAGCTGCACCATCCGCTGTCGTTAGCTTCCACGGTGTTTACGAGGCCTTCAGAAGCAGCTCCTAACAAGTTTGTGTGAGGGTTACTGTAAGACATTAGCCACAGCCACCTCCTCCATTAGCTTTAGCCCAGTCCTCCCAGTGAGCCAGTGCAGAGGTTTATGCCAGCCCCAGCTGGGAGCAGTAATTGTCAGAGGGCTGCACATTCTTCCAACCCCTCCCCCCCTACCTCCAAAACCTCTTCCTGGGGGTCCAGGGCCCCAAAACACAACTGTTAATTGAGTGTCGTAATATCCTCCGAATTAAAAGGCTATGTAAACACCGCGCAGATGACAGGGTAAGGGGCTGAGAAAGACACGCACATGCACACACAGACACACGCGCGCGCACACATACGCACGCATGCACACATACGCACGCATGCACACATACGCACATTCATTGTAGAAAACAGCAGCCGGGTGATTTGAACCCAAAGCCCTTGTGTTTTTACCCCTATGAGAGGCTTTGTCTGTTTCTATAACTCATTGTACATTCATTGAGGTTTGTATTGTTTATTATCTTTGTGGATTCAGGCAAGTCCATGAAAAATCATTCATGCTCAGGCAGCAGTTATGATAATAACATCAATTAGACTTAATTACTGAGACACTTGTATGCGTGTCGGGTCATGTTTGAGTTTC
Organism: Protomyctophum bolini; assembly: GCF_963924005.1. Lineage (NCBI taxonomy): Eukaryota > Metazoa > Chordata > Actinopteri > Myctophiformes > Myctophidae > Protomyctophum > Protomyctophum bolini. The sequence continues at coordinate 10,711,883 of NC_137882.1, read as the reverse complement.
GGGTCTGGCATTCAAAATAGCTCCCTAATTAACATTCTGAATAATATTGTTCTCAGATATCTGTTTTAGTCCGACCTGGCTGTCAAACATTGAAAGAAGCACACACTGCGCGCTAGTGCAAAGATGACGGGCCATTGTTGTACTGAAGGACAGCATATACAATTAGGCAGCAAAGTACCAATTGAGTGGAGCCTAATAGGACTGTGCCATAGTCAAAGGGGTGCCAGGGGCTTTAGCAGTTGGCTGATTGTGTCTAATACATCTGCAGGTAATTGGTAGATAATAGATGCATTCCACTCACTTGCACCAGAATGAGTCCCTGAATGGAGGCTTTATTGGGTACTGAACCCAGGGTGCTGTTTTCTTGAACAAACAGACATGCCTCCACTAATTAAAGAATTAAACACACCCTTATTTTCTGTGTGCTGTAGTTTCGCTTTGAGGCTAGATGTGTTTGATCTGTATAGTTTCACATCCCCCCACCCCCCCCCCCCCCCCCGTTTATTTATTTATCTCTATGTGCACAGTATTTATGCGACCCGACAGTGTAATCTCTATTTGGTGGGCGCAAATCCTTAGACTCGGTGGTTTGGGGCAAATTGGTGGTCTGATGGACTATTAAAGAACCGTTTGGAAAGAGATTAGGCAAACAGAGTTGGATGGCCCCGCCTGCACCATGTCTCCAATTGGCAGTCTATCTCCTGGAACGCAGGGGCTCAGAGCTTACTCCATGTGAGGTCACATTTGGACTCCCCCTCTCCCACCACCCCCATATCCACCTCTCTACCCGCCCCTCCCCTCCCCTTATCGGTGTGCTGGAGCTATGGAGAGGAGGGGATGGGGAGAGGAGGGGGGTCAGGAGGTCAAAGTCTTTTCCTCTTTGGATCTCGGAGCTTGCTGGGAGAGGCTTGGCGAGAGAATGGCTGCATTAGAACAGGGGTTGGGGGTCAAGATTTTAATTCTGTTAAAGAACAGCTGGTTTGAGTTTCTCCTCACGTCGCCTCCCCGCGTCCCCCACCCTTCTCCTTTCCCCACAAATCCAGGGAGATGAAAAATTTGTTCAGAGGGGAACCAGTAAAATAAAAAAGGTTTACAGTCTAAAGCCCTTACCCTTACCCCTGCTCTAGCATTAGGGAGGAATGCAATAACGTCAGCATTTGGCCGGAGCGAGATTGACTTAAAACAAGGAAGTCCTTTCTGTGTTTGGGTGTCTTAACAGCCGGATAAAAGTTAATTAAAAAGAAAAGTAGGCTTTTTCATGTCGTTTCATTCCGGAATTCGTTCGCTCAAGTTTAATCTTCCATCTGATATTATTAATATTAGTAACTTCCGGAATTTACTGAAAAATCATCTGAAAGAGCACTTTTGGGGTAATGATCAAAAGAAAGCTCTGCTGTCTATTTTAGATTGAGGCTAATAAAAACTAACTTGAGAGTTGACTTCATATTAGGAACACCTTGACTCTTTACAGGGCTACTCTCAATCCTGCGTTTGGCCACATGTATAGGCCAATTTAACTTGCTATCCAACTTGCTGTGAGCTAAGCTAGCCCGCTTACTGGCCCAGTGTGAAATGTGTTGATCTGAATGCAGAGGCAGGGCTCCCTCACAAGAACTGGCTGAGAGGGGGTGGAGAGAAGCGAAGAAGGGGGAGGTACTAGACCTCTCCTATAAATGGAAAACTAATAACAGATTTTCAGTCTGCTTTCTCTGCGCACTCTCTCTCTCTCTCTCTCTCTCTCTCTCTCTCTCTCTCTCTCTGGCCCCGGGGCTGTGTTGGTGTGTGGCGCAGCAGCAATCAGAGGTCATAATTTCATTGGCGGTTAGCATCAGGTTCAATTTTTCTAGTAGGTTACATTTACCAGAAAGTCTGGATTGTGTTACTGTGTACCGGTGGAATCAGTGCAGAACTGCAGAAGCCATCTACCTCTCCAAACGCAGCCAGTACACATGTGTGCATGTAAGCACACACACAGATGCACTCAGTCGCAGGCGCATGCACGCACATAACCCAAGAATGCCAAAGCGATCTGTTTTATTTGTTCAACTCGTCTCCACATAGCCACTTATACCGTACAGTATGTATATAACTCTACTCACTAGACATAGCTAATCAAACGCTGACCCGTTTGCATGTCTAGAGCCATGTGGAATTGGGGCTTAATTGGTTGTGTCTGGAGATGTGCATGTCTTGAGACCCCCCTAGTGGTGGAATCTTAGTTGGGGCTGCGGGTCCAACCGCAGCAATGATGAGGTTTATTTTTGTTAGGATAGAGCAGGTGGGGGCTCAGGGGAGGAAACGGGTGGAGAGTTGATTTAAAAGATGGAGGGAAGGAGGGAGAGAGAGGCGGGGGGGGGGGGGGGGGGGGGGGGGGGATACAGATTGAGGTGTCCAGCCAGGACACAATTTCCTGAGAAAAGGGTATTTTCTTCCCCCACAAGTGTTTAAAAGAGGAAGAAGGGAATGTCCCGTATCTCCACAATAATAACTGCCCATATTTAATAGTCCTGTAAGGAGACATATTTGTAAAGTTTCTTTCTCTCTGTGTATGTGCGTGTGCGTGTGCGTGTGTGTGTCTGTGTGTTTTCCAGGAATGTGACCAGGTCCATATCGACGATGTGTCCTCAGATGACAATGGCCAGGATCTAAGGTACAAACTCAACTCCTCATCGATTCTGGGAACATCGGAGAACAGTGCTTGTTTTGCTGGCGTCAGCGTTGAGGTGGCTTGTGATATACAGTATGTTTATGCTAACTGGATATCTCTGTCGCATCCCTCTCCCTCCCTCTCTCTCTCTCTCTCTCTCTCTCCCTGCCCTCCCCCGCCATCAGTACGTATAACTTTGGATCTGACGGCTTCCACGCGGCAGCGACCAGCGCCAACCTGTGCCTGGCCACGGGAGTGAGGGGAGGTGTGGACTGGATGAGAAAGCTGGCCTTCCGCTATAGACGAGTAAAAGAAATCTACACCACCTACAAAAATAACGTCGGAGGTAATCCCCCCCAGTACACCGTCCCGCTCCCGAGTGGAAAAGCGGGTGCAGACATTTACAGTACATGCCCGCATTGTGTGTGTGTTGTATGTGCGTGCGTGCGTGTGTGCGTGCAAGTGTGTGTGCGTGCCTTTTTGCACGTGTGCGTGATCTTAAAAGCACACATGCCACAGCACTTGGTCAGGGTGAATTTTGGAAATTTTCGATGGTATTTGGAGGTCTGATCCAAACCAAACAACGTTGCCCTGCATTTCAGGTCTGCTGGGCCCGGCCAAAAGAGAAGCCTGGCTGCAATTACGAGCAGAAATTGAAGCCTTGACGGACTCCTGGTTAACACTGGCATTGAAAGCACTAACATTAATCCACTCAAGGTAGGACTTCACCAAGGAAAATTGTACCCAGTCCCATTCCGCACAGTAAAATCTAGAGTGTTACTTTAACTCTGAGAGTGTAAACATTGGACTATACGGATCCAGATTTGACTGTGTATATATAAACAGCATATGGTGTAAATACGTCAACTCTGCGCTCGTGATCCATTCAATGAAAACAACATTTGTCTCTGATTCTGAGAGATAAGCGGGATAAGAGAGCCTGACGTAAACACATTAAAGATCCGATCCCTCATGGTGGGACAGCTCACTGAGCCATTCATGGATAAATAGCAGTGTCTCTAATTTGTAGCGTTTTTGTGTTTTCCTTTGGATCCTCCCTCTAAGTGATTTAGACTGATGTCAAGCCCCTCTCCTCTCCTCTCCTCTCCTCTCCTCTCCTCTCCTCTCCTCTCCTCTCCTCTCCAGGTCAAACTGTGTGAATATCTTGGTGACCACCACGCAGCTCATCCCTGCCCTGGCTAAGGTTCTACTCTACGGCCTGGGCATAGTCTTTCCCATTGAGAATATTTATAGTGCAACCAAAATAGGTGAGTACCCCTTTTCGCCGCAGCATTGCCGCAATATCAGATTTGCCGTAGCCCGTTTGGGACAGGTTTAGTGGTTGCATGATTGCTCCCTCTGAGCGCGGGCTGGTGTCTTATCACGTCACAGTGGTGCAGTGCTATACACTGGCATCATGTGTGTAAACAACAGTGATACGTGCCATGTTGTCAGTGTGATGATGGGGCAGAGTCATGGGGACACTGGAGAGGGTTGATGTTCTCCTGCTAAGGAAGAAGTCTAATCAGCCTGGGATTATTTTCCTGGATCCGGGCCTGAACACTGGTCCTCCCTCCCTGGCCTCTCTCTCTCTCTCTCTCTCTCTCTCTCATTCTCTGCATATGAAACCACTTCTGCACATTTATGTCATTCCACAGCAACCCCCCCCCCCCACACACACACACACACACTCTCCTCCAATCCTATCCCCCCTTTTCACTGTTTCGAATGCAAAATAAACACAGAGCTTCACCGCCCCTGCACCATTTTGCAGGGGGGTGGGGGGGCATTGAGGGGTAGGAGGGGAGCGTATAGCTTAAGGGGAAACCTTGGGAGCGCTAAGCCTCCTGGTCCCTCTGTGCGGGCCCTGTAGCATGCCAGGCTGATTTAGCCGCTTTAAGTCCATTTTGTCCCAGGTTCGGGGAGGAGGACACACTTAATGCTTTTCAGGCTGCCTTTATCTGGAGGCTGATCTTATCACGTCCCCCCCTCGCCGAGCGCAAACTGTTTACACTTTGGCCTATTTTGTGGCGCGTGGTGTTTTTAAAGGGGCTCTCCCGTTTCCATGTGCCTCTGCTTGCTGTACTTGACATGTACGACACGTGCGCACGTGTGTGCGTGCGCGCACGCGTGCATGCATGCGTGCGTGTTGTTTACATGGGCGCTAAACTCTGCTAATGCCCCCCTGCATGTGTTGTCCCGTCCGCAGGCAAGGAGAGCTGTTTTGAGAGAGTAATTCAAAGGTTCGGGAGAAAAGTTGTTTACGTGGTCGTGGGAGACGGCGTGGAAGAGGAGCAAGGCTCAAAAAAGGTAATTGTTTAGATTTTGGATCATTGCTACTGTATGTAAACTAGGGCCATCAATCAGTTACAAAATACCCATTAATCATATGAATTGCTGTGATTAATTACACTTTGATGGCATCTTTCCAGCCACATTTCGAATAAGGGATATTTAAATTTGGAATTAAACAGTTCCAAATGAATGATGAACCCACACAAAAGAGGAATATAGAATTTAATAACATTGTGTAAAAATCAAACAGATTTGGTTTCTTCTCCAGGCGTAGTCCAATTGACAGTCAAATATCTGTTTCAGACTTTCAAATAAACACAGTATAGATTTTAAATAAAGTATGAAACAGAAGGTAATCATGCTGTATGTGTTTCAAGCAGTCCTTACCTGGGCGGCGGTGGCTCAGTGGTAGGATGGCCGGATGGTTAGTAGAGTTAGTGTCGAAGTGTCCTTGAGCAAGACACTGAATCCCGAATTGCTCCTGATGTGCTGGTTGGTGCCTTGCATGGTTTCCGCTGCCATTGATGTATAAATGTGTGAATGTAATGCACAATCTATGTAAAGCGCCTTAGATAAAGGCGATATATAAATGCACCATTTACCATTTTACCTTGTTGTGTAACAGCTGTGGTTTGAAAAATGCTAGACTGTCCCTGGATCATCTTCTTAACTTTATGCAGAGCAGCGTCCACTGTTAAGTAGCACCACAAAACAAATAACACATCCGGTCATACACTTGAAATTAAAACCCACATCATTGACACAATTCATGTCATTAAGGGAAACTGCTTTGTTTTGATAATAACTTTTTTGTAACTATTTTTGTTTTAATGACAGACATTAGCGCGTTAATTTTAACTGGACACTGGATTTTATGACAGTATTTACACTCTTTGAGTTAAATTTACAATTTAAACTTTCATCGTGTAAGGCAGGATGGAAGCACAGACCTTCGCTTGGTGTTTCAGTGAGGTCAGGAGTTCATTTTGAATGCTTTGAGAGAACACAAAACATACCTGCCATACCTTTGCAAAAAGGAAAGGAGTGGGCCGCCCCGGCTCTCCACCTCCCCGACATGGTTCTTTCTTTACTTTCACCCGTTTATCCCCTTATGGGCCGTCCCAGTACAAGGGAGAATGCTTGCAGTATGTAATCAGCCCTCCTCCTCCTGCAGCTCAGGTTTACAGAGCAGGGGAGGGGAGAGATGGCATAATTACATATTCCTGCCCGGTGCCCTGGGCCAGCGTGAATACTGTATGTGTAACGCTAGACAGGCCCCTTTCAGGCATGTTCGAGGCAGGCTGTAAATAGAGCACGCATTGAAGTGGGCTTAAATCCTTGTTGATGAAATTAGAATATTTTTTACAGCAGTGACGAGCTTGTTAGTGAGAGATGGGACGTAAAAAACGCTGAAGATGACTTTTTGAGGGTCGACAGGGGAACTTGCAATCTCGATACTGGAGTCTGACACACACACACACACACACACACACACACACACACACCTCCCCTTACCTTCTCAGAAGATTTATGTTACCTGTTGCCTCCTGCCAAATATTGTGTATTCAACCTTTCTGCCAAACTCTGGGTGTAAACCAAACACCGCGTGCAAAGCCACACGCAGCAATATTCATTAGCTAATTAATCAGTGGTGTCTGAGCATATTTCATGGACGGCTGGGGTGAACCGCGCTGTCAGGGCCAAGACGCGGAGTTTTCCCTTTGAAACGCCCGCCAGCAATCTCTCCACCTGTTTCTCGGTAAACACAGTGTAGAATACTGTAGATGCGCAGGTAAGAGATGAACCAAATAGCTCACTATTTTATTATGAAAGGTTAGCATGGCCTTTAACCATACGAACCCTAGCATCCCTATAGAGCGTCCCAGTCCCACCCCCTTTCAGAACGTGGCCCAGGAAATGAATCCCAATGCATTTTCCCCATAGGCTTTTCTTAAAGTATTTATTTAAAGACGGTTACGCGGACAAAGCCAACTCGGATTGTGACAAATCATGACAATGAACACAATATTTTGGGCCGATCAAATCATTAGAAAGAAGAAAATAAAGGCAGGAGACAACACTATTTGTTTAGTTTTTCTTCTTATAAATTATTTGATCCGCCCAAAACATTGTGTTCATTGTCATGATTTGTCACGATCCGAGTTGGCTTTGTCCGCGGCGTAACCGCCTTTAAATAAATACTTTAAGAAAAGCCTATGGGGAAAATGCATTGGGATTCATTTCCTGGGCCACTCGTCGTTCTGAAAGGGGGTCGGACTGCGACGCTCTATTCTGGGCATGTCATAGTAGGCAAGCATTTGGTGAAAATTGCGCATCTACAAACCAGTTGTGAGCTTGTAGATCAGTCATTTTGGTGAAGAGATTTGGTGTGGAAGGGAAAAGGAGGGCGCCAAGGACAGAAATATGTAGGCTTTAAGTGGTTAAAGGATCATGATGGTAGAAATATAAAATATGCTAATATTTTTGCTCACAGTCTGGACTTGCTGGAGTGTGACATTGACGGGAGGATTTTGTTTAGTTTTGGGGTTTTCTTCCCCACCTGAGAGGTGCGAGGCCCATGACACGCCATGAGGTAAAAGGTTTCTGTGTCAACATCACACAGAGGACGTGAATGAACACACAAATTTCAGCTGTCAAGAGGCACGTATCAAAACGTGTGACACTGCAGGGAACTACAAAAACAACAACGAAAAAAAAGTCCCCCCAGTCTCTCTGTCCTCCAGCCTTATCCAGAACACACACACACACACACACAATAAAAGAAAAAATAAATCCGCAATTCCTGAAACAATTCTGCCTCCAGTTCTTACCTCTGCCAGGGAGAGGAGACGAGAGAAGAGGCAGAGGTGGAGATAACATCTCTAGCTTTTAAACTTAAAAGCAAAGACAATTTACAAAACAAAAAGCAAAGAGCTTTTTAAGGGTCAGTGCAGGCTCTCCTAAGCGGAACATATGCCTGGGAGAGGCCATGCCTTTGATAAGGGGAGGGTAATGGTCTCTCCCCCCCCCCCCCCCCCCACACACACACACACACACACACACACACACTGAGGGGCTGAGGACTCTCTACCTGACAAGCCCCTTTCATTCTCCACGACTCAGGTTTCTCTCCCTGCCTCTGCTTGGGAACAACAGCTCACGTCCCAAACAGTTCACTCAGAAGACTCAGGCTGCTTCAGGCCTCTTTCAGGGGATTGAACGAGGACAGCTATTTTGTTAGCTTTGCTGTGGGAGACGATTTGTTAGCCAGTTAGAACTGTATACTGTATACGTGCACTGTTTGGTGCAGTGGGAAATACTAGTGTACAGTTACAGTATCTAGTATAGAGCTCTGGGGGGGAACCTGTTCAACTGGGTTAGGGTTGGGTTTAAGTCGGTGAAAGTATAAAATGTACGTGCAACATTTACTACATGTATTACCGGTACATGGAAAATGTTATCTTCTAGTGTTAGCTAATTTCAAATAAAACTCATAAATATCCCCCCCCCCCTTCTTTTTCCACAATTATAGTATTTGACTAATGACTACTAATGACTAATGACTACTACAACTGCATCATGTTGACTTCATAGAGGTGCTAAGTCCTGTTCTCCTCCCTTTAGCACAACATGCCCTTCTGGAGGATCTCCAGCCATTCAGACCTCATGGCCCTGCACCATGCCCTAGACCTAGAGTACTTGTAGCACTGCACCACCACCACCTCCACCACACCACCACCACCCTGCTCTCCGCTCCGGCACACCCTGCAACCTCTAGCTCCATCCCACGCCCGCAGCAGACCCCTGTGTCAGCTCCTGTCTGGCTTCCACTACTACACAGGAAGAAAAGAAGAGAATAATGGAGGAGGGGGGATGAGAGAGAGAGGGAGAGGGAGAGAGAGAGGCTGAGTGACACGGTCAACTTGCTGACACACGGTCACAATTCGTCTTAACCCTAAACTTTTTTTTTTTCTTTTTTTTTTCGTGGAAGCGAAGGAGAAGTAAATTTACGGCTCTGCAGCTGCCTGCCCTGGTTACTGTGAATTGGCTGCTTTCTGAAGCCATCAAAGTGTTTTACGGACCCCCCCCCCCCCACCCACCCCCTTCTGTGCGCCCGGGACTTTTGTCAAGGTTCACACCTGTGAGGAGAGCGAAGCGACTGACAGCCTCGCCTCATCATCATCAGCCTTGCCTCGCAGTTCAGCTGCGCTAAACCTGCAGGGCCACAACTACTGGTGGTGACATTTCTCTGACTTCTTTCTCTCCTCTATCTCTTTCTCTTTCTCTCCCATTCTGAGTACCTTTCCTTTTTTCCTCCTCTGCTCGTTGTATTTGTGTTGCTTATCCCTGCTGCCTGTTTTTGGGTTGACGTCCCCTCTGTCGTGGGACAGACAGAAGGACAGAGGGGGACCGTTGATGTCCCCTCTGTCGTGGGACAGACAGAAGGACTGAGGGGGACCGTTGTACCTTGTTATTTATGAACGGAGACTTTGCGAGTGGCGCGTTTCACAGAGAAGGTACCTCGCTGACGACAAAAAGACTTGTGCCTTTTTTTCCACGTTAACAAAAGTACTTTTGATTTCCACTGCGCAGAGAGGAAGACGTTTATGGAAGAAACAAGAAAAAAAGGGGTTTTTTTTTCTAATAATTTAAGAAATTAAGAAACTTTATTTACAATGCTGAGACAATCGTGTACAGAGGAAATCTTTTTTGTGTGTGTAAATTTGTAATCACTGGACTATTCCTTCCTATATTCATTTAGGTACATGCTCTTGAAAGGTGGCAATGCTTTTTCATTGAAGTAAAAACGAGAGAGAGAGACAGAATAAGGCATCCCATAGCACGCAAGTCTTGTGCAACAGCTGAAAGTGTTGACATGTTCAAGGTTTTGTTCATTAAAGGAACACATGTAGATAATGGGGAATTTTTGTGATAAATTGTTTTGTCAAGACCAATCGCATGGATGTCAAGTGTCAATGATCATTTCATTTTATTCACTGTTTCTCCTTCAGACTGTTCCTCACAGTAAAATAGATGATTTCACTCACCTTTACAGTATATAAAGCAGCGGGTCTCCTGCACTGCAACGTCTTGTTTAGGTTCATATTTCAAAGGGGAATAAGTGTTGGTTTTTGTTTTTACTTATTTGGAAAGGTAGCTCAGAACTTGTGTCCCTATGGCATTTCACCAGCTTGCAGCCCTAACCCCATGTATTTGGAAGCAAACATAATCGTTATACCATTATAACTTGATAAGGGTTTCTGACATGGCATTGAATTCACTTTCTCATGCCTCCTTAGAGCCATTTTAACGACAATTTGGATAAATTTAGGAAGTTCAGTTTTCAAGAAGAAAAGAAAAAAACAAGCTTACATAGGTTTATTATCTTTTATACAAGCGCTATAATGAAACTCTTGTACAGCAAACATAATTTTGTATGAAGTAGTGTTTTTATTTTGACTTTGAAAAAAATGTGTTCTTTGTCCCACTTTGAAATGAAAATGGCTGCAGTTGAAATGTGTGAAGCCCTTTCATAGTGCTTCTGGAACTGTGGATGGGGAAACCGTACTTTAAAGCTCTTGAATACCGAGAGAAAGCCACTAACTTAATAGGGTTCGAGAAGACGACAGTACATGTGCTTTCGACTGTGAATTTTCTTAAACGGAAACCAAGCTCATTGTGTTTCTAATTTTTCCCTCCTCTGCACATGTTCACTGTTAGTCCTGTAGATGTCAATTTAGAATCCCTCTCTCTCCCCCATGGCAGACGCCCTCTCACCACATTTTGTGATCTTGCTCTTCTCAAAACAACTTCTCTTCCCCCTTACTCTGGGGGGAGGGGTCTACATATTGCTGCTAGGTCAAGGTAATGGTAGGTAAATAGAGGAAATGTTTTATAGATTCATACAGCACGCTTTTTTATTATGTTGCAATCATAAATGCAAACTGGAAATACTTTACACTACATGGGCCTCATTGTGAAATGCAAAAAAAAGATTGTTGTGTCTGCAAAAGGTTGTGTACAGATGTTTTTGACATTATTATTTGATTGTGTTTAAATTAATAAAAATTGATTTGTGAACTGTTACATGCTGGTTTATGATTTTCTGTTGATTGAAATTGCCTTGCATAATGACTCGGACCATCTAATGATTATTCAAAATCCTATTTATTGTTTTGTGGAGATAGAAACCCTGATAGCATTTCCATATGCGGTTTATGTCTAGTTAGTTATTTGTGGAAGAAAGATTAATGTGTGCTGAACACAAAAATATCTCTAATGTTACAGATTGATGTCTCTGTTTATGTATTAAAACCACACATTCTGAAACTGTACAAGCTGTCACTGTGGGGCAGAGATGTGGTGAGAATACACTACTTTAGTTAGAATAAATATAGTTATCGCTCCTGGTACGATCCTGGTTCCTCCCGTCATCGGGTTAAAGTGTCCTTGAGCAACACTCTGAACCCCAAGTTTCTCTATTGACATTATACCAACCATCCATCTGGGCTATGGGACCGCTACCACGACTACACATCCCATAGCCTGCGAGGACCGTTCACAAAACCACTAATAAACAGATTCAATTTGGAAAAAGTAAAAGATTTGCTTCGTCATGCCCATGTGCAAGTTCAGATCGATTGGTCAACCCACTGTGGAGTGTGTGTGTGTGTGTGTGTGTGTGTGAGACCCATTTGGTCATCTGTCCAGGAGTGATGTGGACGTTACCAGCCACTAATCCTGTCCAGGAAGCGACTAGAAACTAGAGCTGGCATGAGTCTAGACCAAACAACACCACACACCCACACACTATAATCACATGTCATAAATCTACACTATTGCTGTAAAATACTGGGCGGTACTTGTGTGCAATAATCACTATTCCTAAATACGCTTATATTGCAATCTCAACACAACAGACAACTTGATGGAATCTTTCTTTCATGATATGGTTTTAAATAAGCCAATGCCTTTTTATGATATGGTATATTTTCTGTTAAGTGTTAACTGTCCTGTAGATATGATGACTTTTCATTCCTTTGAGACAATGCTCGGTTTTGTCTCTTGCAGTTAATGAAGCAAATTCCAGGCCGGAACAACACTTAAAATAGCTCTTATTTTCTTAGTCGATATAGTCGATGTCTGCGTGGGCCTCAGAGAATACTCTGACAGCATCAAACTACCTCAAGTGATTGTGAGCAGAGTTAGTTTAAATAACACATGAAAAATATTTATGAGGCTGATTTTATGAGGCGGTCAAAGCTAAGACAGTCCAGCGTGTAACACTAGCCCGGACAGGAGAGAAATGGGCCCAACGTCCAAAACCACGTAGGAGAATTAAGCATGTGTGGAATTTTATTTAGAGCCGCGCGGCCTATTTAATATCCAAATCAATTATGTTTTCAGATGGAGTCAGAGTGATGGCCAAGGAGAGATTTGTGTGTCTGCCAGGGCCTCTGGACAAAGCCATTGGGCTGCTACCACCGGAATGTAACAGCGCAATGACCTCTAATGTACTTTTCCCACTTCCGAACAGCTGAAAGACTAAAGAGTGTCTGAGGTTCTGACTGGCTGTCTCTCCCCAGGAGGAGTGAACCCACTCCGAAGGCAGAGAATGGAGGTTTGTTCTCTTTGATAAGTTTTCCCTATGCTCTGAGACTTGGCATGAGTGTCCGACTTTGGGCTCAGACACGACCAGACCAGACCAGACCAGACCAGACCAGACGTATTCCTCAATCCTCAGTTTGTGAAAGAGAAAGTGGGTGTCAGGGCTTGTAGGCAAGCCACTCCATCTCTGACCGACTCCTGAGACAAGAAGGAAATGAAAATAAGAGCGAGATTCTGTCTGCTTTGCTTTGGCTTTAAACTGCACTGAGAGTCTCAGAGACGCACAAGTGAGCTGTTGTTCACCTGCCTCAAAAACATCTACTCGCACCTTTCAGTTTTTTTCACGCTAGAAGCTAGATTTTCTGTTAACAGTGTCCTGTTTATCAATGTTTTGTAGATCCACTGGCTGGTCAGCAAGCATACAGTACATATTGTGTGACTGCCTTTGGGAGATGTAATCATTCCCGAGCTTTAATCAGAGCTTTACAGTGACTGTGTTGATTCCCTTGTGTCATGATCCCCTCTGAACTACCGCCACCTCCCCTAAAAATAAATGGGGACATTACCTAGCCCGGTCTCCTGTTGGGGCATTCCTCCCTGGGACGTCCCAGCAAAGCGCCCGCTCCCCATAAAAGTGTCCTGCGATAATAAACAATGCCACTGGTGATTTACGACCTTGCCCAGACAGTGATTTCATGCAGATTTACATAGAGGGGGCCTCTGACGGTGCATCACAATTGAACTAATATTGTATTACATACGTATCAAACTCCCCCCCAAAAAAAACCTGATCTGCCACAGCTCTTTTTACGAGCAGGAAGCCTATTAATAGGCCTGTGTTCCCTTCTAGATGCATGGCTAATGTGTCTCAAGTTAGGGGAATTTGTCTCTGTAGCGAGCAGATGTCCACAGATCGAGACAGTAGAGGAACATAAAGGGAGAACGAGACGCAAGGCAGGGGGAAGTTGCCCTCCGGCTCCGAGCTGAGCGGCGAGGACTCATTGCCCAAATCTCAGAGCCAGAACGAAACTCTGTAGGTTTATTACAGCCTGTCTGTCTTCTTCCTTATTCCTGGCTTTGATAATGCTGTTTGACTCGGGTCGGGATAGACAAACCCGCATTGTCAGTGATTGCAGCTCCTCCTTCTAGTGGTTTTTCTAAAAGACGAGGGAGTGCTTCTCTCCTCGGGTGAGTCAGGTCTGCCCTCCCTCCGCGTACTCATTTACCCCTGGCAGGGGAAGCGGGTGAACCGGAGAGCTTGTTGTCATGCTGTGGCGGGCGCTGATGCTAAACTGGGCCCTTTGTTTACCGTTTGTTTATTTCTCAGTTACTGGGATTTGACAGGCAGACGGGGAGGCAGGGACAGCTGAGCATCAGGAAACTGTGGATGCCGCGGACATCAGCCAGGAATCAGGGGTGGCACGTCAGAGTGGCAGAGTGACCTGAGCTATGTCTGTCCCACGTGAGCACAGCATCCCCCAGGTGGGGTGAGACTGTGGCTGTGTGAGACCATCACCTGTCGTTGCTGTACGTCAAATTTGTCCCAACAGGATTTGTCCTGAGCCGAGCCGTTTGGTTAATGCAGTAGTGTGTCGGGTGGGTGCAACTTAGTAAAGCTTACTGAGGGTTTGCATTTGCAACACGCACGCATTGCACGCACACACGTGCGCGTGCACACACACACACACACACACGCACACATGACACATGCACACACACTGTACACACTCACTCACTCCCTCAATCCCTCAATCCCACTCTCACTCACACATGTCGCACAAGCACACACAAGGGCAGAATTATCGGTTCTGCATAGCCTGAGATTTAGACTCTCGTAGACGTATGCCCGCCTTGTCTAGGTCTTGTGTTTCTATGTGTTATGTTCTTGTTCTACTTTTCATGGTTCTTTTCTTTGATCATGTCTTCCCCAGCTGTATCTCATGTGTAATCAGCTCTCATGTGTATATTAGTCTTGTTCCCCTGCAGTTAGTCCTTGTCGGGTTATTGTTTAGTGTCGCATCATGTTAGTTTGGGATGTCTTCTCTGTTCACCTTTATTAACCCATTCTGACCGGGCACCCATTTTGGTGTTAGCATCATGTTATGCTTTACCTATTGAAAAATAGCAGATCTACAAGCTCATATCGCGCCACCGAGTGGCGCGATATGAGCTTGTAGGTCTGCTATTTTTGAAAAATTCGAAGAACGACTGACATTTTTAGAATCTGATCTCAGGTCAGAATGGGTTCATCAGACCAGTGTGTGTCCAGTGGAAACCTCGTATGAATCTGATCTCAGGTCAGAATGGGTTAAAACACACAATGTTTTTGTCCTGCATGCATTTGGAACACCAGTACTGACAAACCTTTAGGGGCACGGTGGGGCAGTCGGCAGCGCTGTCGGCTCACAGCTAGACAGTCCCGGGTTCGAATACATTTGGGGGTCTTTCACGTGAAGACGTTTGAGAACCACTGCTCTAAAACAACATTAGACAATAACGTTTGACTGACCTGCCTTAGTTGCTTATTTTGGGCTTGTTTTCATAGACCTGTCCGCGTGTTTCTCTCGCGAAGTCTGGCAACACTGATCCCAAGTTCACAATGACTGAGTCACGAACTGAAACTGAGCAGCAATGGCCATAGCCAACACATCCATGGTGCCTCTGACTGCCTCCATACTCCATCCCAACCACTAACGCTCCACCTGCATCTGTGGTCACAAACACACACACACACACACACACACACACACACACACACTCATATTTACTGGGCCCACCGCACCACTTCATCCAAAGGTGAGTGGCAGAGATTTATATGGCAGGCTGAGACCCTGTTTTGCACGAGTGTGTGTGTGTGTGTGTGTGTGTGTGTGTGTGTGTGTGTGTGTGTGTGTGTGCGTGCGCTGTGTGTGCGTGTGCGTGCGTGCACGCACGCACGCATGTTTGTGTGTGCATGCGAATGTGTGTGCGCGTGTGTGACAGGCTGCCGCCCGCAAGCATGACTTAGCCTTACCTTGCTTCGAGTCGTGAGCTATTGGGTCCCAACGGGTTCATTTGACTGCTGTGGCCCCTTCAGACCTCCCGGCATGCGCACGTGTGAGTGTCCACATATAGGCTTGTGTGTGTGTGTGTGTGTGTGTGTACTTGTGTACATGTCGGTATGCATGCACACATGTTTGCGTGCATGCACACATGTTTGCGTGCGTGCGTGTGTGCGTAAGGACCAAGGACCTCCCTCTCTGGTGTTAATTGGGCCAGCTCTCTCCCGTTAGGTCTCGGACTGGGGCCAAGCTGCCTCTCTGCTGGCACCACAAGGAGCCCCTCGGCCAGTTTATTAAACTCAATGTCGTCCGGTTAATAAAACAGCCCCGCGTCCCACCTTGGCTTGTTTTCCTTCGATAAGTCATGGGTTAGTATTTTTTTCCCTTTTCTCTCGTCTCCAATTTTTTTGTAGAAATGTCAGAACTGTGTGTCGTTGGTGGGCTATACGTTTTCTAGCTAAAGAAAAACATACTTTTTTCCCCTGCCGGCCGCCCGCCGGTCCATGAAAGTTTTCTACAGTACTTTGTTCTTGTCCTGAAATATACTCCAGAGGAGATTAATCTTTCTTTTTTTTCTTCTCAAAATAACTTTGAAGCAATTTCAAGTTTGCAAGAAAGATTCCATTTAATGGCCCAAAAGTAAAAGACCACCTACAGTACAGTATCCAGCTCTAAAATATACCCACCGTTGACAATCTGCAAACTGAACCTGTAAGAGCTGAAAATGAAAGATGATGAGGAAAGCCTGAATATAATCATCAACAACACACATGTATTGGGGCACGGTGGCACAGTCGGTAGTGCTGTCGCCTCACAGCTAGAAGGTCCTGGGTTCGATTCCCGCTGTGGACGTGCTCCCTCCTCCGCGTCATCAGTGCCCATACCCGAGGTGGGGTTGGCGAAAGGGCCCTGTGCTGTCAAAACCCCAAATTGGCCTAATTGGCATCAATCATTGGTGTCAGTCACTGATCATGAGTCAGCCATGGTGACAATCACTGATTGGGGCGAGGCACTAAAAGCAGGAAGTGTTTGTTCAGTATGAGAGCAGCAGCAGTGGAGAACACAGCATGGAGAGAAGCAGAACAAACAGACTTTTCATGAACTGAACTGCAAACATTGGAGCTGGGAAGACCGAAACCTCAAGCCATCAAGGGGAATGCCACTGGTGCGTTAATTGTTACTGCATTGAAGTTTATTTTGTTGCTTAAATTTATTATAAAAGTTATTTATGTTTTTGTGCTGCTAGGCCAAATTTAACTGCTATAATTAGCTATAAGTTTGATTTAAGTTGCATATACTGTAGGCTTGCTAAGTTGATGTGATGATCTTGAATTTAATTATGGAAGAAATATGAGTTAAAGAGGAAAGAAGTTGTCTTTTTGAGTTGACCACAGTTCCCCCTGTCGGCTAAGCCGTTTTTCAAGTTTGGGCAAAAAGGTTTCTGAAGAAAATCCCGAATAACTTGACAGGCACCTCTGTGTGGAGTTTGCATGCTCTCCATGTGTCCCCTGGGGTAGGTACCCTCACATGCAGTAATCCTGATCTCTAAAACGACCTCCCCCTAGCCAGCCAGGGAGCCTGATGGAGGGGAAAGGAACTGGTCGGAATAACGTGTTCCTTCCATGCGCTACGTCCGGCCAGGGAAATTCCCCCCTGTCAGGTGAAAAGAAGCAGCTTGGATTCCTCATGCATAGAAGGAGGCATGAGGTCAGTCCCCCCCCCCCCCCCCCCAGGCTGGCAGAGGAAGTGCAGCGCCCAGGATTACACTAGAAAAAACTGGGTTGCAAAATCGTGGGATAAAAAATTATAATAAAAAAAACAATAACACACATTTATGAGGGCAGAAAACATACATTGTTCTCTTCTCTTTTTTTAACCATTTTTGCCATTCAAGAGGATTCAGTTGACCCGTTTTTTCTCACTTTAGGGAAAATATGGGTGGGGCAAAGTGAAGGAGAAACTCTCTCCTTGCCCTTATCGAGTACTGTTGAGTTTACCCTCAACTGTGTCAAATAAGTGCAAAACTGTGGTCATCGTGATACCAATTGTGGCACTGGGCAGCTCGCAGTCGTCAATGTGCTT